>NC_141918.1:3040303-3343333 GCF_057802395.1 Ceratotherium simum simum | reverse complement strand
TCCATGGGCTTCAGAATGCATGTTGTGTTAGCAGGCATGAAAACAACATTAATCTTGTTGTGCATCTCCATCAGAGCTCTTGGGTGACCAGGTGCATCATCAATGAGCACTCATATTTTGAAAAGAGTCTTTTTTTCTGAGCAGTAGATCTCAATGGTGGGATTAAACGATTCAGTAAACCATGTTGTAAACAAATGCGGTCTCATCCAGGCTTTGTTATCCCATTTATAGAGCACAGGCAGAGTAGATTTAGCATAATTCTTAGGAGTCCTGTGATTTTTGGGATAGTAAATGAGCATTGTCTTTGACTTAAAGTCACCAGCTGCATTAGCCTCTAACAAGAAAGTCAGCCTGTCCTTTGAAGCTTTGAAGCCAGGCATTGACTTCTCTCTAGCTAGGACAATCCTAGATGGCATCTTTTTCCAATATAAGACTATTCCACCTCCACTGAAAATCTGTTGTTTAGTGTCGCCACTTTTGTTAATCATCTTAGCTGGATCTTCTGGAGAACCTGCTGCAGCTTCTACAGCAGCTCCGTCTGCTTCACCTTGCACTTTTATGTTATGGAGACAATTTCTTTCCTTAAACTTCCTGAACCAATCTCTGCTGGCTGCAAACTTTTCTTCTGCAGCTGCCTCACCTCTCTCAGCCTTCATAGAAGGGAAGAGAGTTAGGGCCTTGCTCTGGATCAGGCTTTGACTTGATGGAATGTTGTGGCTGGTTTGATCTTCTAACCAGACCACTAAAACTTTCTCCATGTCAACAATAAGGCTGTTTCCCTTTCTTATCATTCGTGTGTTCACTGGAGTAGCACTTTATTTTAATATACTTCAAGAAATTCTTCTTTGCATTCACAACTTGGCTAACTCTGTTGCAAGAAGCCTAGCTTTCAGTCTGTCTTGGCTTTCAATATGCCTTCCTCACTAACTTGAAGCATTTTTAGTTTTTAGTTTAAAATGAGAGACGTGCGGCTTTTCCTTTCACTTGAACACTTAGAGGCCATTGTAGGATTATTAATTGGTCTAATTACAATATTGTTATGTCTCAGGGAATAGGGAGGCCTGAGGGGATGGAGAGAGATGGGGGAACGGCCAGTTGGTGGAGCAGTCAGAACACACGCAACATTTATCAAGTTCGCCATCTTTTATGGGCACAGTTTATGGCGCCCCAAAACAATTAACAATAGTAACGTCAAAGATCACAGATCACCATAACAAATATAATAATAATGAAAAAGTTTGAAATGTGGTCAGAATTACCCAAATGTGACACAGAGACACGAAATGAGCAAATGCTATGGAAAAATGGCACCAATAAACTTGATTGACACAGGGTTGCCACAAAAGTTCAATTTGTAAAAAATGCAATACCTATGAAGCTCAATAAAAGAAAGTATGCCTATATATAGTCTTGGAAATATGTCAGACATCACTAAATGTTTCCCCTGAATGACTGGATGAATACATTAACGAAGGAATGAAATATAAATAAATGAATACTATTGTCTTATCTCCTTTAGAGGAAGGATTATTTCTAATTTTTTCCCCAGTATTTCCTAATAGCATACCTTCCATGTAATTAGAATAAATTAAATTACTAATCTGAACAAGACACTATTTTCTAATGTTTAAGATGAAAATTATACTTATTGGTAATTTCCACATATTTTAACATTTTTAATATTTCTTGAGATGATTGTCCAAAGATGTTGACACTGAAGTTATTTTTAGCTAAATTATTTTCCAATGTCAAATATTTAGGTTTGGGATACAATAGCTAGTTTACTAAGAAACCTCAGTCTTGTATGTGTGTACCTAAGTTACACTGACTATAATCAGTGTTATGTATTTTTAGTAAAGAACATTCATATTCTATAGCCTGCAATAGAATAGCCATTTTATTTATTGATTGCAAATATGCATCAAGGAGGCAAAGGCAATCATGTTGACAGGATTTTTGATATATGAAGCATCAGGAGAAGAATGTGAATCAAGAAATGTCAGCTGTCAATCTATGACCAGATGTCATCAAAAAGGACTTTGATTCTCCTAAAAAGACACTACCATTCCTCTTCTACTAGAATAAAATTGCTCTTGGGAAGATTTCCTTATCTTTCTCTAGTATTGTTAAATGATTTACTTTTGAATAATGGAATGGATATAGTCTAAAGTTTCACTCAAAATTTTATTGCCGAGTATAAACAAATAATATCTTGATTGGACTAGTAATAAAACAAATGAAATAAGATGAATCATGCTTGGAGATTACTGATAATATAAACTTGGAATTTGCTGAAATACACTTTAAACTAGAGTTTAAATTAAGGCAATATAGCTCCTTTTTTGTCAGCTAATCTTTCTTCTCAAATTTTCCCCTTCACTAACAATCTGTAAGACAGTTACAACACAGCTTTCCTACGTTCATCCTAATGATTGGCCTTTTCTGGAAAGCATTTTATGAAAAGCAGTCCAGTATCTAGTTTGATATGTAGCTTCTACAATGGGACATGAATGCATCAAGTTCTTACTTCTCCCCATTTGAAGATGTTTGGAAGTGAATATATGCTCCCAAGAGGATGTACTGAGGATTTGCTTTTGTAGTCACTATGACTTGATTTCTTGCTTCCAATTGCTTCATAAAAATAATTGTTGTTTAAGAGAGACAGGGAATTGAAAATATTACTCAAGAAGGAGAAGATACAAATCCAAGAGGTATCCAAAGAAAAATGGGAGCTTCCTAGACAAGTAGATGAGCCATAGCACAAAGATATTAAAACATCCTCTACCTTTAGAATCACATCATAAGTGTGTCGCATAAGGAAGTAAATCATGCTCAAATTCCCACCAATAAAAGATCATTAAAAATATATTTGTTGGGGCCGGTCCCAAGGCCTGGTGGTTAAGTTTGGCGTGCTCTGCTTCAGCAGCCTGGGTTTGGTTCCTGGCCGCAGACCTACACCACTCGATGGTGGCCATGTTGTAGCAGTGACCCACATACAAAATAGAGGAAGATTGGCACAGATGTTAGCTCAGGGTGAATCTTCCTCAGGGGAAAAAAAAAATATATATATATATATATATATATATATATATATTTGTTAAAGAATATATACAGTAATAATACAAACAGGAATTTTGTTTGAGCGTCTGGGCCTCACAAGCACCTAGGAATGCCTCACAATTGGGCTCATAAAGACACGAATGGAGTTTGGGAAGTGACCTGGCTCTTGAGTTTCCAGCCCAGTGGTGGGTCCGTTGCTCTCTCTTTTTGTCTTTGGTTACTATGTTGACTTTGGTATTCCTTGCCTCTGCTTGTATCACTCCTATCTCTGACAGACACTTTGCCTCGATTCTTCTTTTCTTCTTCTTTTCTTTGCCTCATCGCTTCAATTTACTCACAATCTCCACTTCCTCTCAGTTGCTACTTATTAAATACTCTTACTTCCTCATGTCTTCTGCTTATTGCCTCTTTCTCCCTGTGTCTATCTTGGCTTCTGCTCCCTGCAACCAGCCACTCACTCTTTATGTCTTCAATTTAGATTCTCAGAATCCAAATGCAAGTCTAGGGTCAAGGGCACAGGAGGAGAGTTGAGATTTGAATTGAATGATGGCAAACCTCATCCTTTAAGACTGAAGGGAAAAGGCGAGATTAGATTCTTCTGTAGGCTGGGAATAGAAAGTTGAGAGAGATCATGCCTAATGTCTTTTGTCTCCTTAATGGAGTAAGAGCACTGTCTGCTGAGAGTGAAGGGCAGAGTTTGATAGGATTTGAGCAAGAAACTTGTAGAGCAGTGGAGGTTTGGACTAGCTTTGGAGGGGAATGGGAGAGGAATGGACCAGGAACAGGTGAAAACGTTGATGGGTGGGGCTGAGAGCTGAGATTTGAGACTAGGTAGGACCACTCTGCCAGTCCATTCAGATTATGTGATTTCTTCCTGATTGTGTGATTTCAGCCCTGCCAACAACCCAACTCCTCCCCGCCAGACTCTGTGGGTAGGAATAATGCGGATAGGTGAAAACATTGCTCAGGAGATCAACCACTTGCATTGAGAGAGAAGAAAAGTTAAGAAGAGGCTGAGAAAATGGAGGGGTCAGGGATTGGCAATCTCGAAGAGGTGGATACCAATGCAGAAAAAATGGGTGATTTGGATTAGAAAGTAGGACACTTGAATGAGATGAGCCATATCGCAGAGGTGATGCCATGGTGTGGCAGGTGTAGAAGATTATATCTGGCCGCAACTTCTTTGCAGCTCCTCTTTCCACTCTGAGTTTGAGCTGGGCTTTGATCTTGTTTTAATCAATAGAATGTTGATAAAGTGGTTTTGTGCAAGTTCTGGAGTCTAGGCCTCAAGAAGCTTTATGGCTTCAACCTTTCCCCTCTTAGAACACTACCCTGGGATCGCCATAGCGTGAAAAAGCCCATGATGACAGCCCATCCCAGCCATCCCAGCTGTCTCAGCTGAGCCCAGTCTCCACCCACGGCCAGCCAAAAGCAGCCACAGAAGTGATCCCAGTGGACACCAGCAGGACTGCCCAATCAGCCCATAGACTGATAAAAAATAATAAATATTTGTAAAATATGATTTATTTTTTAAAAATAAATAAATCTGGCATGTTTGAGGCCCAGTTGGTAATCCAGAGCCAGCAAGAGATGAGGTCACAGAGGACAAGGGGTGAGGAAGGTGAAGATCACGCTTAGCGATGGTTGTAAGGACTTGTACTCCGCAACGCAAAGCCATTCAGCAGATCCAAGAAGAGGAATGACATAATCTGCCTTGAGTTTGAAAAGGATCACTTTCATGAATAGCTTTGCTACGACATGATATAGAGATACGCTAGGACGTGGTTCTATTCACTAGTTCACTGAAGACCAGTAGGCACATGAATACAAAAAGTACGGATTTGGCGGTTAAGTTAATGGACTACTGTTGACAGTTAAATTGAATAATTTGAGTCCCAATGTAGAAATTTTGGCTTCACTTTTTGTGGATTAGACTTACACTTTCATTAACCTAATTTTGCTTCTCCAAACCTCTAAGTCATTTTTCATAGTTACTACCTGAATTCATGTTTTCCCAAATTCTCCGAAATAGAATCTAGGTCAAGTAAAAAGCTGTAAAAATGCAGGTTTCTGTGTAAAGGTGAATCTTTTCTAGATTTCAGAGATGTATTCTGTAAACATAAACAAATAAAATTTTTTTACAAATCAGAAGTTTTTCAGCGACTATTTCTCTCATAAAATCTTTATTGCTAAATTCTGTCAAAGTACAATTAAAAAAACTCAGTGATGCGATGTTTGGGATCATAAAGCTAAATGAGGAAAAATGACGTACAAAGGAACTAGAAAATGCTGCATCATTTTAATTTGCATGTGCGGCCTTCCACAATGATCTTTCCTTGAATATGGCAACATATTCTAAGAAACAACTATATTCTACTAAAATCAGTACAACTACCTACCTCTAACTTTTGAAACAGCTAGACAAATGACAAATTTTATTTTTATATTCAATTGTCTATGCCTAAAAATATAATAAAATGCTGAGTTTAGTTTTGGCCATATTATGACCTCACTAACGCACTTTTCATTCTCTCAAATTTCTTGCTTGAAACCAAAGGGTTGTCAGGAAGAGGCTTAAATAATTACAGGAAAGAAGGAAAAGAGACTTTTAATAAGAAATTATAAAAATTATAAATCAAGATAACATTCAAAAGTACAAAACTCAGAGTCTGGAAGGAAATAGATGCTCAAAAAATTATTGCAGCATGATTTAACTGATTTCTCCAAGATTCAGACAAATCTCTGTAGCAGGGTAACATATTAAAATATTAATCTTGTATGTTACGTATTTCCCCCACTCCCATATTTTAAGACCTTTTGTAATTCCTTGTCCTAGAGAATTTTGCTGTCAGCAAAGCAGAAGTTGCTTCAGAATTGAGTTTGTACAAACTTTCATTCTCAAGTTTTCACCAGCTTTCAGGTCTGAGTGTTGTTTTCTTGAGCCTGTGCACTGACTGTGCCAGGAGGCTGCAAAGGAAGACAAGGGCACAGTGCCCTGGGGAAGCCGGTAGGCAGAGAGGTGGGACTCACCCTGCCTGAATGGTATAGCTCTCCGTCTCTTATTGGGATCAGCCCCTGTAAAGGTGATTTGACCTTGAGGACAAGCAGTACATTGTCCTTGAACCTAGGGAACCTAGACATAGGTTCGGGGTCCCTAAGGTCACCAAACATTGGAGTGCATCTAGTGGTGTCCAGAGAAAGCAGCAGCACAGCACTAACCATTCTGGGTTACTGAGCCCTCACCAGAGGAGCTCCCTTCATGCCTTGATGACTTTTACACAACTCTAGGGTAGCACGAACCCCAGAGTTGACTCTAGTCAAACAGCCATCAATTTACATGACTGCAGATTCCTGTCAAGTAGGTGAGCTGGCTTGGGCTGTCTTCCCCAAAATCAACTTTGAAAAACTTGGGAAGGAGAATGTGATGTGCAGTTCAGTAACTACCACTGCCAACTAGATAACACAGAGAGAAAACTTGTGGGAGACTGCAGGTTCCCTCGAACCACCTTATGTTGGGGTGATGGGGTGTAGGGCATTGCAGCCTGGGGCAGAAGGAGGCCAATGGCGGCAGCCAGAGACAAGGTTAGGAAAAGCTTTTAGTATATTTAAGGAGATTAGTCTGTGAAATGAGTTGCAAATATTTCCCCCCTAGATTGTTATCTGCTTTTTAACTATTCTTAGGCCATGTAAAAGCTGTGGGGGTCAGAGTGTATGTTTTTGAAGCTCTCTATCTTTTCTTTTATGGCATCTTCATTTTAGTCTTATCTAGAAAGTCTTTCCTCTCTCCAAGACAATGAAGAATCTCCCCATGTTTAATTCCAGTGCTCTTACAATATTATTTTTTACACTTATATTTTGAGCCATTTGGATTTTATTCAGGTGCATGATGAGAAATAGGGATCTAAATTTATCTTTTCCCAGATAGTTATCAAGTCGTCCCAGCACTACTTTTTAAAAAATTATTACTCTTAACTATGTTAAAATATACATAATATAAAATTTACCTTTTAACCATTTTTAGGTGTACCATTCAGTGGCATTAAGTACATTTAGATTGTTGCACAACCATCAGCACCATCTGTCTCCAAAACTCTTTTCATCTTGCAAAATGCAAAGTCTCTACTCATTAAACACTAACTCTCCCTTCCTCACTCCCTCCCTCCCTTAAGCTCTGGGAACCACCCTTCTACTTTTGGACTCTATAAACTTGGCTACTCTAGATACCTGACATAAGTGGAACCATACAGTATTCGTCTTTTGTGACCAGCTTGCTTCACTTAGCATTACACCCTCAAAGTTCATCCAAGTTGTAGCATGTGTCAGAATTTCCTTCCTTTTTAAGGCTGAATAATATTCCATTATATTTGTACACCACATTGTCTTTATCCATTCATCTATTGAGGGACTCCTGGATCACTCCCACCTTTTGACTATTGTGAATAATGCTGCTATGAACACGGGTGTACAAATATTCTTCAAGTTCCTGCTTTTAGTTCTTTTGAGTACATACCCAGAGGTGGAATTGCTGGATCATATGGCAATTCTATTTTTAATTTTTAAAATATATATGTATATGGGGCACGTATAGCGAATGTGTATGTACACGTGCGTGTGTATGGGGGTATATATCCATATGGGGTACATCCAGCAGATAGGGAAGCACAGCCAGTGGCGCTGCTAGTTGGAAGTTGTACTTCTGGCGTTAGCTAATATCTGAGAAAAAACCAAAGTCCTAAAAACTTGAAAGAGGAGGTAAAACTCTTACTATTTTATGACTTTCCTGTGTTATCTGTTTACGCTGTCTTGTGCACATATGTGTAGGCATAGCCCTTTTTTAGTGGTAATCATTATATCTTTATAAAATTCCTTTAATACTCTCTCAATTAGATAATTCTTAACTATTTTCTATTATAAACAAAAATAAAATTAACTTTTATCTCCTCCTCCTTCATCACCCAATTTTACTCAATAGTATTATTATTCTTTATCTGTGTATTCTTTGAACTTCTACTACTGTATTTATCAACTTTAATTGATGTTGGATGACTCAATTATTAAAGATTTGGAAATTAACTATGTCGTTTGACTTAACACAACCCCTCTCCCCTTGTATCCTATTTTTTGATAGTTATATCCTTTCCTCTTTGTCAGAATTTATAGCATATATATTTCACTCCATCACTCTTATTCTACCTTTACTTTTCCTCAGATTTCAGCTAAAATGTTCAAGGCTCTGTAGCTGTCGTTTGGCTATAGTTTCCCGAAAATATCTGTTTGGCTAAATGTTGTCCTCAACTTTTTCCAGAAGGGCCTATATGATCTTTCCTGAGTTCTTCCTCCCCACTCCCATTTAGCTTTTTTACCTGAAAGATATTAAATGTGATACGCATTAGGTGGTCCCGGTGGGAAGAGGAGAAGGGAGAGTGATAGGAATAAGAACGTGAATAAGGGGCCCTATAATCATGCGACATGAACTGCAGTTAAAATAATGCTAAATGCTGCGCCTGAGAGACGTCTACATTTAGGACCTGAGATTTATGCCACTCAGTACCGTCATTCTAGGCAGTGAATTTTTAAGTGTCCAGGGGTGAAGGAAAACTGTGTGTATTAATTCATGTAAAATGATATTCGTATATGACTTGTAATTACAGGTCATTCATTCATTTGGCAATTTATCATGCAACCACATGCGCCTAGCACCGTTCTGTGTGCTAAGGTGCAGCAGGAAACAAGACAGACAACGATCCTTGCCCTTCCAACCTCACATTTCCATCAGTTAGAAGATTTGTGCTTCAAAGTCTTTCTTTGTGTAAGCTTTGGACATAATGTTCTTCTGAGTCTGAGACAGGCACAGAATTTTAACAAAATTTGCTTGTATTTCTGAAACATCTTTTAGTTATAGAGAACCATATACAAGTCACTTATTTCCCTCATCAAGTGCTGTGTTTTAGAAGAATAATAATGTCAGTTGCGTATATAATAAAACATATCAATCAAAAAATAAAACATCTTGTTTTACAAGTAATAATTATCTACTAGAACCATGTATTTTGATGCTAGCTTATTTAAATTAGCCAAGTATTTACGTAACTCTAATTACACTTTGTAAGTATATTATTTAGTAACCTTTTTTTTTGCTTTCAGAAAGAAAAGGGGAAAGGAATATTGATTTTAAATGGAATTGAAAAATGGTGAGCCTTTCAATAGAGAATGAAGAATGTTCGTATTCTCCTTATACTCCCTTCAACAGCACTTTCTGTACACTTATATCTTAGTTCTTGCCATGTGATACTGAAATTATCTATGTCTGGGCCCAGCTCGCCAGCTGGAATAGAAGCTTATCCATGGAGGCAGATGCAGTGGCCCTTCTTTGCATCCGCCATGCTCATACAGGGTCTGGCACATAATAGGCCCTTCAGTATATGTCTGCTGCCTTGAACTACACCTTTCCCTGCATGATAGCTGCTGCAACGAAATGAGATTTGCCATGAAAATGCTAATATAAATAACAGAATACTTCCCACCTGGTCTGCCTCTGTTTTTCTTCAAGCAGAGCAGAGTTCTTTGCTTGCATTTCCAGATGCAGGTGCCTGGACCTGCATGTCAGAGAGGGAACTAGGTCACAGGGATGACTTAGGTTATCTATGTGGAGACCAGCATCTCAGCACTGTGAAATGTTGCCTCTTGGTGAGACGCCCCCCGGGCCCTGCACAGCACGTTGTGCACAGGGAGTGGGTTTGAAGGTTGTTTGGTCCAGATCAGTGGCCATCGTCTAATGATCTCAGTCCTCTAGTTTTTCTGCAGTGTCAGCCTCATATACAATGCTTTTCTTAAATTCTCTCCCCTGAGCTTCATACAATTTAGTCATGTCCTAAATAACTAAGAAGTGGAAAATGGATGCACAGGGACTGGCATTCTCAGCCAGGCAGTTGAAAATAGCGTGCCATGAAGATGTGACACCAAACAGAGTTGGTGTCAACAGCGTGAAGTAGCAGGAGCAGGAGGTCAACGAGGGAAGGAGACTCACGTGCTCGTTGCTGAAGGCCACAAAGGACTTCAAAAGTCAGCTAGAACCTTCTAGTCCCCGTACAAATGCCCCCTTGCATGGCCTAAGCAGAAGGCCATCCAGGCCATTCAGGAACATTTTCATTGAAGGGAGAAAATATAGGTGTAGTGTCTCTGCTCCTCCGCAGAAGATGACTCCTCAGAACTATATGTGATAATCGAGACCAAGGGACCAAATACATACTGCTAACTTATTACCTTTTGAGGGGTAGAAAAATCTATTTACAAATGGTAAATATACAGAGGTAAAATTTAACTATTGAGCAATGACCTAACTAATTGCATTAAAAAATACAGCTTTGCCTGAAATACACGGATTTTTTCTACCTTGTATTATGTGAATTAATCACACTTTGCTTTCTGAAGTAAATAGAAACAATTCTATAAATAGAAACAATTCTTCCTGACTTCTAAAACTCTATCTTGTTTTCCAAACTTTTTTTAACTGACACACACTTAAAAATACATTTTCCTTCACATCTTGATATAAACACATACTCATATACAACTGAAATTCAAACAAAAACTTCACAGAACAATACTCACCCTTAGTATTAATGCAGCCTGATGTTTTCTATGATTTACTGTTCTATTCTACTCCTTTTGTTTTATGAAATCGTCAACACTTTAATTTTTCTCACACCAAGTGTACATTCAAGCTGGTTCTGCTCTGCTACACGTTGTCGTCACCCACGACCTGAGCTGACAGAGTAGCTTCTATCTAGAACGTCGTCCTTCCTTGTGGCACATGGAGAAACCATAGGCTGGTTCTTAAGACTTCTGTCCAGAAGTAAAACACATTCCACTCACATCCATTGGCTAAAGCAAGCCACGTGGCTAAGTCTGATGTCACCGGACTGGGGAGGCACGGTCCTCCTTCAGAGATAACTAGCAGATATTTGTGAAAAATAATGCAGCACATCTCAGAGCTGTGCATACATACATATTTCTTATGAATCTTAAAGCCATGTTTATACTAGGTATTATTCACCCTGTTTTAATGATGACAAAAATAAAGCTCATGAATCGTAGAACTCCTAAATGACAAAGCCTAATTTAGAGCAGCTCTGCGATATACAAACCGGTTCTCGTAACCTGTACATTTTTTATCATTTCCCAATAGACTGAGTTTTCTTTTACGAAGATTCCCTAAAACATAACAATTATGGTAATGAAAACACAAATTTTATAATGATAATCCTATTTTATCATTTAAAAATAATTATTGTCTCACCGCTGTGAAAGATTCAGATCTACAGTTGGGAAAACACTGTCTATGAAAGTTCAAAGAGGTTCAGAATGTGGAGAAATGTCTTTGTTTTCCATAATGACTGATTCTAAGAAAACATTACATTCAGAAACTAATATTACAGAGATGCCATGAGACACCAGGAGTGGTGGAGCTAACACTGCATCCAATTCTATGCACAAGTGAGAGTTAAACCTTATTTCAGAAAAAAATTGGTCTAAATTAAAATACATTTATATGTGAGATATCTGTCTTTAAACAATCACCATAGGAATGTAGAATAAAAGAAACCCTACTAAAAATTCAAATTATTAGTAATTGTTGGTTTTTATGCAATTCTATTGACAAATACCTTTGAATGATAATTTCTAGCCCGTTTTGAGCGCTTACGATGGGTGAGGCTCTGTTTTAAGTGCTTTACATATTTTATCTCAATTAATCCGCACAGTAACTTATAAGGCAGGGAATATTGTTACCTCCATTTGACAAATATGAGAACAGAGAGCAGAAGTCAAACAATGTGCCTATGATCACTCAGTTGGTGAGTGGGAGAGCCAGGGTTACACCCAGGCTCTCAGGCTCTAGAGAATATGTGCTATTTTTCTCATTGTGATAATATATAAAATAACATAAAATTTAACATTTTAACGATGTTTAAGGGTACAGCTCAGTGGGATTAAGTACATTTACATTGTAATGCTGCCATCACCATCATCCATCTCCAGAACTATTTCCATCTGGTAAAATGGAAACTTCGTACCTTTTAGACAATAACTCTACATCTCCCGCCACCAGCCCCTAACAATGACTATTCTTTCCGTTTCTATGAATTTGACTGTCTAGGTACCTCATATAAGTGGAATCATACATTTGTCCTTTTGTTACTGGCTTATTTCACTCAGTATAATGTTTTCAAGATTCATACATATTGTAGCATATGTCAGAATTTCCTTCCTTCTTAAGGCTGAATAATATTCCATTTGTATGTATACACAGCAATTTGTTTATCCATTCCTGTATTGATGGGCACTTGGGTTGCTTTCATCTTTTGGTTATTGCAAATAGACCTGCTATGAACACGGGAGTACAAATATCTCTTCAAGTTCTTGCTTTCAATTTTTTTGAGTATACATCATGTGTTGTGTAACAACAGGGATACATTCTGAGAGTTGTGTCGTCAGGCGATTTCATCATCTTGCAGACATCAAGAGTATACTTACACATACCTAGATGGTATAGCCTGCTACACATCTAGGCTGTGTGGTACTAATCTTACATGACCTCCGTTGTATATGTGGTCATTCATTGACCAAAGTGTCATTGTGCAGCACATGACTGTATACCCAGAAGCAGAATTGCTGTATCATACGGCAATTCTTTTTTAAAATTTTTTGAGGAACTGCTATACTGTTTTCCATAGTGGTTGCACCAATTTATATTTCCACCAACAGTGCACGAGGGTGCCAAATTCTCCTCATCCTCACCAACATTTGTTATTTTCTATTTTTGTTTTTTTTTTTTTTTCCCATAATAGCCATCCTATTGGGTGTGAAGTCTTTGTCTCATAAGTCTGCCATCTGGTCATCTGGTCTTTCTCAGGGGTGGTTGATTTATTTTTTTTTTCCTTTGAATAAGCCATACCTTATTGTTTCTTTTTATGCCTTCTGTTTTTGTTGGTGGTGGTGTTGTTAAAAATTGGACATTTGAATCATGTAGTGTGGTAACTGGAGATCAGAGGATCATCCTTCCCCAGCATACTGCGTTACTTTTGGTTTTGTTTGTTTTATTGTTGTAGGGTTTCGCTGGGCTTCAGGTGTAAACTTAAAGTCTTGCAAGTCTTTTCTGGGCCTGCACCTTTCCCTGGGCATGTGCAATGACTTTCTAAATTCCCCTTTATATGTGATTGCTTTTGAATATCCTGATCCTTAATGGTCTGGCTCCCAAAAGAAGAAAAAAAGAAAAATGAAGGGGGGAAAAAAACAGGAACCAGATCTTTAAATCCCGTGGAAATCACTTCAGCAGGAAGGGGAGGAATTTGCAACAATGGTTGTGGAGGTCGCAACAATACCTGCCCATGTCTGTGTCTGCACCTCCACGATCAGAAGCAGCAATCAGAAAACAGGTCCCCAGCATTTGGAGGACAGAATACTTATTGCCCTTCCTGACTTCCACAAGCTGCATGCAAACTGCTCCAGGAGCAGGTGCATGGCTGCCTGCCACGTGGCTGTGGTAGTGGGGATAGATAGTGGCTACTGCCCTCAGAGCTGAAATTGACCAAAATTAAATGCAATTTACCATCCAAGACTTCCCCTAGATGCTGCAAGCTTTCAATAGACTCCAGACTTCCAAAAGAGTTCTATCGGACAGATGTTCCCATTGTTGTTGTCTGGGTGGGGAATCAGAGTCCTGGTGCTTTCTACCCTACCATTTTAACTCTAGAGAACACGTTCTTAGCTACTCCCTTCCTATAGCTTTCTTTTTTTCCTCTTCTTGCAAAATTTGCTAATTGGCTGCCTTATACAATGGATACATGGAATAAAGAAATAATTGTCCGGGGGCTGGCCCCGTGGCTTAGCTAAGTGTGCGCGCTCTGCTACTGGCGGTGGGGGTTCGGATCCTGGGCGCACACCAACGCACTGCTCGTCTGGCCACGCTGAGGCCGTGTCCCACATATGGCAACTAGAAGGATGTGCAACTGTGACATACACCCATCTACTGGGGCTTTGGGGAGAAAAAGGAGGAGGACTGGCAATAGATGTTAGCTCAGAGCCGGTCTTCCTCAGCAAAAAGAGGAGGATTGGCATGGATGTTAGCTCAGGGCTGATCTTCCTCACACAAAAAAAAAGAAAAGAAAAGGAAATAATTGTCTGGACTTTTCCAAATAAATCAAACTATGGTCTACACCCAGGACTCAAGCTCCTCTGTTAGTCTGGAAAGCATTGTAACTTCCTAGCCCCTACTCATGCTGCACCACTGTCTTGCCATAGTCATTCCTTCCCCCTGAAGTGAAAATAGCTGTCTCTGTGTAAATGATTGAGAAAGTTAACTTTAGGGCCGGCCCATGGCTTAGCGGTTAAGTGCGCACACTCGGCTGCTGGCGGCCCAGGTTCGGATCCCGGGTGCGCACTATGACATACAATTATCCACTGGGGCTTTGGGGGAGGAAAAAAACAGCAGGAGGATTGGCAATAGATGTTAGCTCAGAGCTGGTCTTTCTCAGCTAAAAGAGGAGGATTAGCACGGATGTTAGCTCAGGGCTGATCTTCCTCACCAAAAAAAAAAAAAAAAAGTTAACTTTATTTCTTAATTTTCCCTAAAAAACTTCATTCACAATGCTCATTTCCCTTTCGACACCAGAAAGGGCTCTGGGATACAAGGGAAAGGAAATGGTCGTTCCCAAATGCAGACAAATTTTAAGTATAGTTCTGTTGATTCTGTGTGCTCAATGGCCGTCTGTGCCCCTTCTCACCATGACAACTCCTACTGCTATCCTAAACCAGCCATTCCTCATCTGTCTCCTTAATGATGTTATTTGTCTCCTAACTGCTTTCCTGCCTCCACTCTCTCCCCCTGTAATAGATCTTATATCACACAAGTGTGATCTCTCAAGAACATACATCTGATCATGTTATTCCTCTGCTAAAAAACTGTCTTCTTGGGATATGGGCACAGATATTCACATGGTGCTGCCTTTGATCCCCATGAGTTGGAGGCAGCCTGACTCTCCGTCACTGGAGACATGGATAGGTGATGTGTTGAGAGATACAGCCCACTGACGAGCACTTTCCTGTGGTTAGAAGCAGGGAAACTGAAGTATCTGTAGCAGCAATGGTAGATTTTAAACTTCATGTTGAAGGAGAAGAGTAAGAAACAGAATGAGACAAACAGAAAAATGCCAAATAAGTATATTTAAAACACATACCCAATAATATTATCTAGGTAGCATTCTTGAAAAATGTTTAACTTGGGTCTAATTATGAAGAAACAATCAGAAGTATTAAATATGTGGGCAGTCTAGAAGATAGCTGGCCTATACTTTTCAAAGATTCAATATTATGAAAAACAAAACAAAACCAAAGGCTGAGGATAGTTTTAGATTCTAGAGAACTAGAGAAAGAGGGCATAGCTTTCAACTGCAGTGTATGAGCTCTGAAGAGATTCTGGATCAGAACACACACACACACACACACACAGAGCTCTAAAAGTATGTAATGGGGTAATTTAAATGTGGTTATACACTAGTTAATAATACTGCACTAATATTCATATCTCTATATGAGGTAATGCTCTGGGAGGGAGTTAGAATTAACATCGGAGGATGAAGAAGAAAAATAAAAGAGAAAGTCACCTTGAACCAACAAGCATGATTATCCCAACACTGGAAAACATACAAACAGATAATAAAAAGCTCCTGGAACCTCCAGAATGGAATCCAAGTCCCTGAGCATTGTCCATGAATCTTTCTAGATCTAGCACCTGCCTACTGCTCCTGCCAAGCTCTCTGATTCTCTCCCCCTATCTGTCACACATGGGAGGCTAAGGCAAAGTACAGTGATTCTTGCAGGCTACTATGCTCTCCATTCATGTTTCTGCTGCTTTGTTCATATTGCTTTCTCTGATGAAAATGCTCTTCTCTTTTTGTTGTATAGCGTAATCCTACTCTATTTTTCCAGACTCAAGGACTTATTAAAACTTCCCTGCTCTCTCCTCTGTCATTTCTGTGAACTCCAACCTAAACACACACACACATGCACACACACACACACCCCTCCACACACCTTCCCCTTAAGTATATCCCATACTCTATAACTGTTGCACTGATGAGTTTTTGTGTCTCTTTCCTCATTCTAGACTGAAATTCCCTTAAGGTGGAGGCCATGTTTTATTCTTGCTTATTTTCCCAAAACTGAACATAATCACTGATAGGCAGATGTTCAATAAGTATTTGTTAAATAAATGAACTGTGGAAAGAAGAAGATCATGGTCTCCTTACCTGTTCAGGCTACTGACCAGAAAGGTGAATTGTTTGGCAAGGTCATCTAGCTAACAAGTGAGTAAGCACTAGCTAAATCCTAGAAGAGAGCTCCCTGATACAGTGTATTATGTAATCATGCTGTCTTCATTCATTTTTAAACACTTATTGACTGTCCACGATGGGCTTGAAATTATTCACAGATCTGGGAAAATAAAAAGATGAATAAAACACAGTTCCTATGCTCAAATGTCTTGAAATCTAGTGGAATCAGTAAAACACATAACATATTTATAATATTGCAGGTAATATCTTGAAAGAAAAAAAGAAAATGATTAAGAGGTTTAGAAGAGAGGTTAGCCCAAATTTACTGTAGGGAAGAGAAAAGTTTGAGAAAAAATGTTTGCGTAGATCTTAAAAGATGCATGGAATTTAGGCAGGTGGGGAGAGAGGGAAAGGAAAGAAGAAACAGTGAAGGGGATACCATGGAGGCAAGAGAATCTGTGGTGTAAGGTAGGTGAAGAAGAGGAGGGGGTAAACACCTCTAATCCTTTCCCCATACTCCATTCACACAGCTGTCATTGCCTTAGTTCAGGATCCCTTGGTCTTGTCTGGTTTACTGGTTGCTGTGCCTCCATATTGCCTCCATTCTCCATCCCCAACATCCCTCAATTCGTTTTCCACTCTACCACATAGACTATCTTTCAAATGCAAAAATCATAGTAATTAATATTTTGCTTAAGATCTTTCAAAGTCAATTTTCCATTCAGGTTGAAAGTCGCACACCTTTGCTTATTGTAGAAACCTCCTCGTGACCTCCCCATTGCCTGCTGTCTAGCTTCATCTCTTACATATTTCCTACCGGCACCTTATGTGTCAACCATACCAAGCCTTTGAATTTACCTGAACGTCCTAAACTCACCTTTCTATATCTTAGCACATGTTGCTCCCATAGACTGGCATGCTCCCCATTTCCTCTCTCTCTCTTTGCCTGCCTAAGTCTTGTTCTTTTCTAAAATAAATATTTCCTGAACACAAACTATGTGCCAGAGAGAGCACTAGACACAGAGGTACAAGAGCAAACAAGATCCCTGTAGTTCCTCTCCTCATGGAGCTTATGTACAGTGTCCTTCACCGTGTGTCCTTGTCCCCCGGACTGAACATCAATGGCTTTGTGCCCCAGTAGCACCTCATGTTTGGAAATACTTTCTTGTTTTCTGCACTATATAAGCTATATTATGATTATCTGTCTATTTTATCTACTACTGATAGTACTCTGTGACATCCTGGAAGACAAGGATTTTTTTTTTATCTGTTTTCCAAGAATCTTGAACATTAAAAAAAATGTTTTTGAAGTGAATAAATAAACAAACTATTTCTGAGTTCATTTCTAGATTCATTTATTCATTTAATAATTATTTACTGAGCTACAACTATATGCCATTCATTTTTCAATGTGATGGGGGTATAAAAGGACATAACGGGAAAAGTTTCATACTCACGGAACTTACATTCTACTGGGAAAATCTTGAATTATTTTTGCTAAAATAAAGTAAGGGCAGGCATCTACTCAATATCTATTTCCTCACTGACAGAAACCTATGTTTTGAGAGTGGCAATTTACCCACATAAAAACTCCTTTGCCATTTTCCTTGAAGACCAGGGTGACCGATGTTATGTAAAGGAAAGTTGTTGAGTGAGATCGCCGTGAAAGCTCTTTAATGGGGCTGACTCTGCTAACCCATATTGCCATTTGCCTTCCCCTTCCTGCTTCTTTCTTCCTGGAAACCAAATATAACGGCTGGGGCTGCAGCCACCAGCTTGCTACCACGAGATGGAAACCATGCTCTAAGCATAGTGGAGAAGGAAGATGGGAGGAGGTTGAGGCATTGACAACACTGTGGAGCCACTGTACTTTCTCTGGACGGCCTGCCTCCAGATTTAAGTAGAGGGAAATACCTCTTTATCCTTTTTAAGACACTATTCTTCAGGCAGTATTACTGGCAATCAAATTCAATTCCTAACAAATACAGTAGACAATAGGGAGTTATTAAAATATTTGAGAGGGATTGACAGAGGGACCAGATGGAAGACTACACTGATATTTTGAGTGAAAGATAATGTGATTGTCTTAGAGTGGTGTGATAGAAGGTAGAGAAGAAAGCAGTTATGAAGGATATTCCAGATTTTATCTAAGAAAACAGCCAAGGGAGAAATCAAAGACCAGATGAAGAAGGGAGCTAAGGGGGTTGAGAGTAGATTGAAAACACTGTCAGACATGGGAATGTTGAAGGGAATTTTATTTGGTAAGGCAGAATTGAAGTCATTTTGGTAAACTGGTTTTGGGGAGCTAACAAGGTGTCCATAAGGTGATGGTCTATGAGGCTCAAAGACATTCGGGAATGAAGCTCTCAGAGAGGTCTGGATTCGAGCTTAACAGTTAACACTCACTCACACACTCATAGGAATGCTCAACGTTACCACGGGAGAGGGAAAAGACAGACAGTGTTGAGCACTGGTCCTTAAGGAGCAACCACCACAAAGAGGCAGCAGGAAGAGGAGAAGGCAGAGATACCCTTCTTCAACAGGAGACCCAGAAGAACTCAGCATCATGTAACTAAAAAAAAAAAAAAAGTGGTGTTGTCTGCGCCTGTGTACACTTCAGTAAACTTGATCATATTTAGAGTGTATGCTCTTTGAAGATAAAATATAAAGACTCTAGCTTAAAGGATATTTTTTTATAAATGCAAGATTTCTTTTGTTTTTTTTTTTTGAGGAAGATTGGCCCTGTGCTAACATCTGTTGCCAATCTTCCTCTTTTTTTTCTTTCTTCTCCCCAAAGCCCCAGTACATAGTTGTGTATCATAGTTGTAGAGTTGTAGCTCTTCTATGTGGGACACCACCTCAGCATGGCTTGATGTGCAGTGAGTGGGTCCATGCCCAGGATCCGAACCAGTGAACCCTGGGCTGCCGAAGCGGAACATGCAAACTTAACCACCAGCTCCAAGAATATTTTTAATTACCAAATTTTCTAGAAAAATCTAGTACATAATTGGCTCTGAAAATTTTGCTATTTTAATTTTTGTTGATTCATCCAAAACAGGGGAAGGCTCCATGCTTTACAGACAAAGAGGCGCTTTTGGATATTTTCAGACTGCTGATGCTGAACTTGGCATGTAACTTGCTCTGTTCTTAGAAGAAAAATATAAATATTTAAAAAGGAAAAGGTTATTACTGTGTTTTTCTAATTTATACAAGTGAGGAAAGAAAAACTGAAAGTTTAAAGATATTCTATACGTTCTGCCTTTAAATCAACTGAAATAACATCAGCTCCAATCACCCCCAGGTTGCTCTGGCAATCAGTCTTTCCTAAGGTGCTGTCTAAAGCACATGGATTCTACATTGTTATTTCAATACATGACAAAATTCTGAGAAAAATAGCTTCTCTCTGCATACCTGTAAGAAATCAGTAAATGTTGGGATAAGCAGACTGTTATAAAAATGGATCTGACTTTCAGCCACAGACAGTTTCCTCAATTTGTATATAGAAGAAATTTTTCTCTAAAATGATATGAATTGGAAATGAGCATTTTCCAGCCTTGTGCCATAAACAATAACAACTGCAGAGCCCAAAGTATATATATTTTTATTAGTCCTAGGAAGCTTGAAAACCTGCAAAGATTGCACTTCACGGAGGTTCCCATGATTTCTGCTTCATAATCCGTTCGCCTTTGCAACCCTGATCTGTTTCTGCACAGAGCTGCTATCCCGAGCCCTTTGGTGCTTCCTGGTATTATTATCAACCATCGAGTTATTTCTATCACTTTACGTGTCTGCCTCCTCCTACATCCCTGAGCATTAACTCTACCATAGTGTCTATTACAGAGAAGATAATATGTGAAAAGATGAAGATTTCATCTATACTATGGAGAGGCCACTGTTATTTTTGTTTTTGTTTTTGTTTTTTTAAATTCTTTTTTGCTTAACCTCTTGGGTAGTAGTAACATAATTACCGGGAAATTTCTCTTGGTCTTTAAGTTCAAATTTCTTGAAAGTATTTAGTAGAGTTATTTGGAGTCTATTCATTCCTGGAGGGCAGAAATTAAGAGCCCAGAGCTGGGTTCAAATCTCTGTTCTTCCAGTTACTGGCTGTGCAACCTTAGGAAAATTACTTTATCACCTTGAACATCAATTTTCTTATCCACACAATGGACACAAAGCAATACATAGACTGGGAGTTTTATGAGAATCAATATGTGTAAAGCTTTGCAGAGGCAGTTCCTGGATCACAGTAAGCCCTCACAAAATTTTAGCAATTGTTCTTTAAACATTTATTAAGCAATTTCTGCTCATAGAGCGTATATGTATATTTTGCGGGGGGAAACTGACAGAAAAAAACAGTCTGTTGGTCAGTCCCCAGGCATGATGACTGTGTTAGGATAGTGATGCCTCTTCTAAATACTCCACATTCAAAATTCTCTTATATCTATACTACAGATAATTCACAATCCAGAACACACAGAAAACAAGCCATGAGACCATCATGTTAATCTCCAAGTAGAAGAAATCTCCAACTTGAATATTTATTCCATTTCCATTTATATTAAAAGTTGTTTTTGTTTGTTTGTTTTGCCTCATTTTTGATAGTTCCAAAAGAAGATACTTTTGCCAGTAAATGAGGCCACACATTGACGGTATGGAGGGTATCACTTTTACAGCAATTAAGAAAGGTAAAGTTTTATATGTTTTTATACAAATAGTTAAGTGTGCATTGCCAATTCTTTACAGCTCTTTCTCAGCCTATTCAGTGTTGTATTGTTTCAGGAGGCCCTCAGCGGAAGATCTCTCGATGGCTCCATTGCACTGATTTGAAAGAAAATGGTTTCCACAGGAATTTTATTAAGTCAAACCGGGACTAGCTGAATATAAGTAGGAAATGCTAAAAAATGGTATGGAGAATAAAGTCTCAACATGCTCAGTCAGTATATTTTTAAAATTATTTCTACTTTAAGTTTACAATTTCCTGTACTCTTTAAGAAGATTTCAAAGAGAATAGCTAAATGCGTGGTCTTTTCAATCTGAAAATTAGCATGCCATGCAGTAGACGAAAAATCATTTTCTTTCTTCACATGTGGCATATTCATATTGCTTTTGTTTGCAATAAAAATTAGGATAAATACTTACCTTCCATGTTTCAACTCAAATAATTTTCAATATATGATGATAAGTTCAGTATCCATGAGCTGTGGCCGCCAGAGAATGGTGTATAGATTTGCCTTTATACTACAAATGTACAGGTATAATGTTTCAAAGTCAGGAAATCCTTGAACTTTTGTGTTTTTTGTTCACAACAGTTATATATCCCTCTTAGAAATGAGTCTATAAAAGAATATCAGGACTGCAAAAGCAAAAGTGGCCCTACATGCTATTTGTAATACATAAACTTGTAAATAAACCAAACAAATAAATTTTTGGAAAAAAAGATGATTTAAACCATTAATGGAAAATGATATATTTTTTCATTCTTTTAACAGAGCTTAGAGTATGCCAGTTGGGTTTAGGTGTCAAAATAAAATCGCAAGCAAGAGAGAGAACTCATCCTCCTGGAAATTAGCATCATAATGACAGTGATGTCTAAAAGTCTTCTAGGTACCTACACTTAGATGAGTTAAGCTGCCTAAGGGTATCTCCATGCTGGAGGGCAGAATTACCCAAGAAGCCTTTCTGTTGTACTATTTTGGTGGTTTGAATAAGCTGTGGGTCTTTTTATATAAAGCTAAATACCAACTAACAACACTATCTTTTCTGCCTTTAGATTTGTAATGTCTGCTTACAGGAAGTATACACAATGAAACGTTACAGTCATAACATTTTCAGACATTTTATGACTACATGTGTAGCCATGATTTTAATCTGATAAAAAGGGCAAGATCTGGAATAATGATGATAACTTCAGTTAGTGGCTTTTCACAATTAAAGGTAAAGAAGTGAAATGGGTATTAGAAATATAGAGGGTAATTATGTGAGGGCTAGTGATTTAAAAGCAGATGTGATGCCTGGAAATGTAGCAGCCATTTGTGACCACAAAACAACAATCCTGATGAAGAAGAGTAAGAATGATGAGAATGGCGGAAATAAACAATTTTTTTAAGCCATTGTCAGATGGGTGTTTTCTTATCTGCAGCTGAAGGCAATCTTCAGTGCTACAGCTAGCATTAGTAAAAAGCAAGATTTGGATAAAAAACTTTTCATCCCTTGACGTGGAGTCTGTTAACATAATGGTAACATGCTTACACTGCAGCCATGGTTTGACCGAAAGAGAGTAACCTGGCTACCAAGCCAATGGGAGAGAACCAGACTGGGATGCGGGGATATGCAGCAGGCACAGAAAATAATGAGTGGGTTTTGCATACACGGTAAAAGTGGCAATTTGCTAGGGGCCGGCCTGGTGGAGCAAGTGGTTAAGTGAGCACGCTCCGCTGAGGGGGCTCGGGTTCGCAGATTCGGATCCCGGGCACGCACTGACGCAGAGCTAAAGCCATTCTGTGGCAGCGTCCCATATAAAGTAGAGGAAGATGGGCACAGATGTTAGCCTGGGGCCAGTCTTCCTCAGCAAAAAGGAGGAGGATTGGCCTTGGATGTTAGCTCAGCGCTGGTCCTCCTTACAAAAAAAAAAAAAGTGGCAATTTGCTGAGGTAAAGGAAGTTCAGAGAAGGTTTTGCCTGTGATGAAGGTTTAAACATAAGGGGAAAGGGCCATCTTATGGCAGTGGTAATTCCTAAGTCCCCATTCCATCTCTATGCTCTAAGGATACAGCTGTGTAGCTAATCAAGCTTTCCTTTCCCTTACGCGTAGTTATTTCTTCTTAGTACTAATTCGTATGCAGCATTGATTGCAGAAAACAATGAACCTTCAAGCAGTAAGCATTATTTTCTAACTTGAAAAGAGTAAAATTAATTAACCCTTTGACATTTGAAAACTGTAAAACTTGCCTAAGATCACCAAACACAAGCACTCCTGGGTCTCTATTAGCAACTTTTTGTTTAGTCCACTGGGTACCTGTAGGTCTATTTTTGTCAAAATTTTTAAAGAAATAAATTTATATCCTAATTATGGAAAGTTATTATTTCAGCTGGCTATTAAAAATGGCCACAGGAAATATATCAACCTGTGAAGTAAAACCATATTTACTGAACATAGAAAGATAGAAGCTTTTTTTTTTTAAGGAAAACAAAAAGAGATGGTGGAGTTTGGGGAAGTCGAGTAAAGATATAGATAAAAGATACAATTTTTTTTAAAAAACCAAACAGGAAAACTAGGAAAGATCCTTAAAAGAGTATGCCACATTCTAGAATTTTAGGAAAAAAAAAAAAATAGCAGCATAAGAAAGAAAGCTTAACAAACATCTCTTAGTTCATTCTTACAAAGCGAACACATTGAATGCTTAGGATTTTGTAAATTGCTTCCAGCCACTAGATTGACTGAGTTCTTTTATAAGAATTAAGAATGCTGGAAATATGATGCAATCCTTATAGGATACATATTGTAATGTGAAATCTCTCTTTCAGGAATATTGCCAATGATTTCGCTTTTCCCTGGAAATGTAGCAAGGTAAAATCAATTCCAGGTGCCCCGTTTATTGATTTTTCTTTGTTCAACATATAAACTTTCCTATTAAGAGCTCTCCAGATGGCCAGGAATTCGGTGAAGGGACAACGATGAAATATATCTATTCAATAAAGTTTTCAGTTAGAATTCTGGACACACTGCTGTTTAGAACAGTACTCTACTGCTAGAAACCACACTTCCTTCTCCTTTCAGCTCGTTTAACGAGCAGGGCTATAGGTGATATTAAACACAAGGTAGAGTAGGATCCTAAACAAGCTGTAACCCAGGGCCAATTAATGGGAGGTAAAGGGAACAGTGCTCCCTTTCACAGCATCAGCCGACCTGACAGGCTGCTACTAGTTGCCTTCATCTGCATATCTTAGTCATTTAAAAAAATAAATCTCATTTTATATGGTAAGTACTAAATTACAAAACTATATTTTATGATCTGGGGAAAATAAATTGAAATCCTTGCAATTTATAAAAGGTGTACAATAGTTTTCCTTAAACAATATTGATCATATTGTTATTTGTAAATGGCAGGAAAATGCAGATAAAAAACGAATTTCAGAAAACAGCAATTGGCTAAATAAATTGTAGTTATTTTACCCCTTGAAATACTATGCAGTATGTAGAGCTCACTTATTGGTCAATAAAGATGTACACTGTATTTTAAGTGAAAAAAATCAGATTTTATATCAATAAATTCCAATTTTTTATAAAAGAGAGTCTGGTTGCATATGTGGAGTTTCTATATCTTTCAACTAACACAAGGAAAAAAGGGTAGAATGATATGCAATTGTAACAATACTATCTTTGAGTTGTGAGATTTTTTAGCAGATTTTTATTTTTTCTGTTTTGTTTTTGACTTTGATAAAGAGCAATGAGTGCTATTTTAAAAAATTGATATTGTAGAATTTTAAATTCGGAGAGAAATTAAAAGCTTACGCAGTCCCATCTTCTACCTAGTATTGGGGGCCCTTCCACAATATTCACATGATGTGATAGCTCAGCTGCTAGTCAAATGCTGCTGGGCAAGCGTAGCTCACTTAATTTCTAGGCAGGCAGAATGGCAAGCTTGGATCATGAGAAACGTCTCTTTTTTTTTTAATTCAAGCCTCCCTACTGTGACTCCTCTTTGGCTCTCCTTGTCCGCCGTAAGTGGTAAGTGGGTTGAACGGCTTCTCTTTTTTTAAAAAAGCAGGCCTCTCAATGTGTAAGGACCACTTTGTACTCCAATCCCTTCTTTTCCAGGCTTCTTGAATCTCTTGGCAGAGGCAGGTGGTGGAAGGGTGCGGGAGAGCAGAGAGGCTGAGCAATCAAGGATGCTGCTTGAGCAGACCACCCTCCTGAGCAAGGTGCCACGTGGCCTCGCCTGTAAACACCCCATTTTCTGCAAGTGGTCCTCCTAGGGGTTCCTTCACGAGGCTGGGGGATGGAGGTGGGAAGCACCTTATGTGGGGGAAGGTAAAAACACGTGCAGCCATCCTGGTCTAATAACATGGAATCCTGACTCACCTTCTGCCTGCCAATGAGACCTTTCTTATATCCAGAACGTTTTTTGATGGGCTCACAATGAAAGTAAAAGAACAGAAAGGGGATTAGACATAGCAGAGTTGAAGACAGTAGCTGGAGAAAAACAAAAAATTATTCTTTTTGTAATCCACAGCTGGTTCCAAGTATTTTAAATATTTCCCCTGTTAGATTGTCAGCTCTTAGAGTGCTTTAAGGCCGAGGTGTTTCTCTGAGTCATTCATAGTACCTGATAGACTTTACATGTAGCACACTCGGTGATATCTCTTATGCTGAATGCCTGTTATGCTGTTCAAACCTACATACCCACAGTCACGCACACATAAACCCTCACGATTAGAATATGCACACAGGCTTTCTTGAAACAGGTATATCGGAAAATTGACTTATTGACAAATATCTACGTTGAAAGACAAACAACACATGATTAGCCTGGTCAGTTGAAATATACACAGAACATGAACGAATAAATTCACAAATTATTCTACCCTCTGTGAATGTGGGCTGACTTTACTATAGCATTATTAATAAGTTAGCTTAGAAATTAATTGGAGAAAATTCCCCATGCTATCTACAAGGGATCAAATAGCAAACTGCTGGTTAAAGTCAGTTTTTTTTTAAATACTTGGTGGTCTTAGTTTGGACTCTAAGTTTGGATGTAAGCAATGGTTTCAAATTGTCTTCAGAATCTTTCTGGTGAAGGAAAATAAATCAATGCAAGAATAGATTCCAAATTAGCAGAAAATATGGAGTGAGAAAAATTAGATCCTTTGGGAAATATTAACTCATGCACATTATAAAAGCAGGTAATAATTCAAAATGCTGTTTTCTGGGATCCTAGAACCTCCCACAGAGGCCCTATTTATTTGGGCTTTCAGATAGCTCAGCATAGGATGGATCATGAAATGGATTTGGGCCACTGTGTACATGGGAGCATCACAGCGAGTCAGCCGTCAGTCAGTCAGTTACGGTCTTCTGTTCCGTGGGTTATAGATCAGGCTGCTCGAAGCCCTAAGAAGGAAAATTCCTGTCAGGTTATATAAGGTGAAATTTCTCTCACTTAGGGAGGAGGAGGGCAGCTCTCCACAGGACTGTGTAGACCTGCTACTCACTGGTCAGGCAGGGACGTCACCGCTCCCATTCTTGATGGTAACCAGACAAGACTGGGGCCGCTCACCTGGGCACCTCAGAGCAGAGCAGAAATGGGGCAGAGCCAACACCAGCTCAGCAACAAGACCTCATGCCAGAGTGCAAAGGCAACTTCTGGAGCCCAAGGAAAAGCCGAATCCAAACAGAAACAGAACCACACAGGGACACAGCAAGGGTGAGGGAGAGAGACGGAGAGACGTCACGCAAGGACGGAGAGAGGCCGATATTCCCGCATGTAACTGTACTGACGCCTCGGGCTGCCCCTCCCTCCTTCAGCTGTGTCTACTTGGCGGGTTAACCTGCCCTTGGGGTGTTAAATTTCAATCACTGCACACAGCATTTCTAGAAGTGCTGTGCTGTTCTTTTCTCAAATCTGATTGAACTTTTTTTTGTAGTTATTTCTTCTCTGGTCACATTTTCACTTTTTTTAAATTTTGCTAAGCATGTTAAACATAATTGTCTTATACTCTGTGTCTAACAATTCTAGTATCTGAAGTCTTTGTGGGTCTGTTTCAGCTCTCTTATTTCTGCTGGTTCTCACACTTAGGGCCTTGTTTTGTGATTTTTGATGCTAAGTGAAGTATTTTCTTTTCAACTTTATGGGAATTTGTTAAGATGTGAGCTGAAGGTGAGTTCCTCAGAGAGACTGTGCTTTCTTCAGCCAGTCTGTGGGGGCACTTCTGATCAGAGTCACTCACTATTAAATTATTAGCTTGAGGGTGTACAGTCCACTCTGGTTGTGTGAATTCAGGCTACAGCCCATGAAAGACAGCCAGTGCTAGGAATTGTCCGTGTAGAGCTCCGGCACAGCTCGCAGCTGCGGCGCGCTGTCTCTCTCCACGGGGCAGGGTTTGGTTCGTTTCACACTAAGGATGTGGCTGCTGGTGCCTGTGCAGGGGTCTGTTTTCAGGCTCCTTATCAGGCCAGCATCCGAGTCTTTATCTTCTGTCTCCTCTACCCCACGCAGCTATCAAAATAGAAGGCTGTTGTATCTCCCAGCATTCAGACTCTCACATCGTTTTTTTCCCCATTTTGAATTTTCCTTACCTTTTTGTGCCAGCTCAGCTCAGCATTTTAATTGTTTCAAACAAGAGGGTAATTTATGATATCTACTATACCAAACTGCCAGAGATAGAAGTTATTACTGCCTTAAGAACATTCATGTTTTGATATATTACCCCCAGGGGACTATGTTTATAATCTGTCTTTTTCCAGAACCTTCCACAGAGCTGACCCTGAATGGGGCTAAATAAAACTTGAAATAGCAAAGCAAATGCACTCCGTGACACTCTTCCCGTGTGGACTCTGACCTCAGCTACCCTGGCTTCTTTGGGCCGTTCCTCTTTGCTGTGCTCCTTCTCACGTCAAGATATTGGCAGGACTTACTCCTTCTTTACCTCCCACTGTCAATATTCTAGCTCAGGGAGCCCTTCCTTAGAAAGCCTTTCTAACATGCAGATAAGGTCTAGGCTGCCTAACTGATATTTTTGTCACACTCCGTGCTTCTCTCCCATGGTGTTACCACGATCACAAGGAGATGATTACTCTGGGGATCAGTTTGATGTCAATCTCCCCGAGAGCTGGAGAGTAAGCTTGTGAGCAAAGCAACAGTTTATGTCTTGTCCATGGAAAGCTCTCCTGTGCCTAGCACAGTGCCTGGCGTATGGTAGGCCTTTGTTAATTCCCTGTGGAATGGATTCTTAAATGAATAATTGAAAGGCATTATACAGACATACTTAAAAGGGAGGAATTCCACAGTAACCTCTTCCTTACTTTTCACTTTAAGTGGGTAACAAACGTGGGAATTTAATAGTCCTGTACGTGATCAGCAATGTGTAAGCAACTCTCCCTTTAATGAGGCAGGCAGAGGGAATACTGTCAGGAAGGCAGCCAGGAAGTCGTTCCTCTGTTCAGGCCCCGAAAGTTGCATCACTTACAACCTTAAGGATGTAAAGTGGAGAGCAACACTTATTTTAACCATTTATGTGATTTAAACTTTCTATCACCTCTAATTTATTTGAATTGTTATTGCATGCTGAGTGTATCTACTTATTTATAATTCAACTTTGTAACATTCCTTATGGGGCATTATAAAATAAAGATAATATAAAACATAACTGCTATATGTATCAACAAGGTAACACACCAAAACACTAGCACCAGTAATCAAACACGTATTTTCCACTTCACTGGCTGTATCATTTTGGTTGTCAAATAAACCTTTATGACAGTCTAACTTGATAGATTCCCATTTTATTCAAGCATGAAACAAAACTGTAAAGAAAAAAACTCAATAAAATTAAATAATACTGTCAAGAAATATTATATTTATTCTGGATTCCTTTGATGATATTGTCTTTATGATATGATAAGAATAAGAAACTCATCTTAAAGATATTGGAAATAAATTTCTGCTAAAACCCTAAAGCAATAGCTGACTATTCCATAATAAGATTAACATACTTCAATTAGAACATTCCATAATTATATTTAACTCCATATATCTGCATGACAAAAGGACTTTTTGTTTCCTATTTTTCTCATGAAAAACAAAAATAAAAGCAAATACAAAGCAAATTCCTTAAACCAAACATATATAGGTTTACATTAAAAAGATAGTATTAACCTAGAAATGAATCTATAATCTTCTTTTGTGATATTTTCATACTAAAGAATTGTTAAAATTTTCTTTGTAAGCAAAACTGAAAATAAGCAAATGGGACCACTTATTGTTTAAAAAGAAATAGATCACTTTCCTCAGCCAGAGGATCCGGATTGCCCGCCGTTACGTCTGATGATAGGTGCGGGGGTTTCAAAGAGCCACAGGCAGATGCCACTCCACAGGGTCAGACATTGCTTGTTCTTTTGACTTTGCCAAAGGAAAGACTGAAGAGGCAGGATTAAAAAAAGAAAGAAAGACTGCGTGGAGTGGTAACTGAATCTAACAAAGGAGATTTCACCAAGAAAATAGTAAGTAATATTTATGACCCATTTCATGGCTTATAAACTACTTACACAACATGCTATCATCGGAAATCACAGGTGAGGACTCAGGCGAGGCATCCATCCACCTGTTTTAAAAATGAGGCATCTCAGAGAGCAAACTCCTTTTTCTCAAGATTGAAGCTGATAAACAGTAGCTTTACTGGAGGCAAGGTCTTCATACTACAAATAGATGGTTTTCCCATTACCCTGGGCCACTGAATTTTGACTGAGAAAATGAACTGTTCCAGCATAGCATGGAAAGGTATGGTTTTACAACAAAAATGTAAAAAGTATGACACGATATCAAAGCACAATGTTAATTAAATAGTGGGCCAGATTAATAGAAAGAAGCATGGACTAGTGTGAAAGGAGGTCACCAGCTAGCTCTAGCCTGTATTGTTAGACCACAATAGGAATATTATGTCAAGTTCTGAGACCTCTGCTTCAGGAAAATTAGACATCAAGGGTCACTATCAGAGAGCAGACCCAGTCAAATCTGGCCCAGAGATGTTATTTGGCCAATAGAAAAGTAATGACAAACTTGAAATCTGCGTGCCTCTGGGCAGCCCAGGCATCGTCCAGTCCCATCCCTCTCGTGTCTGATTCTCAGCAAGTGCACACGTTTATTCTCTTTCCCTGCCTCTTGTAGGGATTTGATTTTCTAGACTACTGATAAAAATAAAGTAACAGTTTTTCAAAAAGAGTTGCCAGGTGGTGAAAGGATAAACTTTGTCATCTGAGACATGGTTAAAGAACCTGGTAAGTCTAACCTGAGAAAGATAAGGCTTGATTATGTGATCAAATGCAATGAAATTTGAAGGCAGATTTCATCATGTTATGACTCTGCTTTTAACCGTCTAAAGGCTGCTCATGACTACAGGACAAAGGCCAAATGTTTGACAAGTCAAAATAAGCTCCTACCCCTGTAATCTGACCTCTCCCTGAACTCATTTCCTCTCCACGAGGAAAACTGAAACGAACAGTTAGAGGCCAGCGTTCTCCTGAACCCACTTTCCTGCACACACTAGATCCTCTGACATGAAGACTTCTGCTCATCTTTTTTGCCTAAACAAACCATCTAGTTTCTGCAACTCAGCTCAAGCGTCTCTTCTTCTGAGAAGCCGTCCTGACCTTCCCTGCAAAGCTAAGTGGCACTTCCGGGGGCTCAGGTAATACTATACTATATCTTCACTGTGGCTCCCTCTTTCTCCTCCTACATCGCTCCACGAGACCTTCCAGGGAAGGGACTGTGTCTTTATTTCCGGGCTGTTAGCCCTGAGTGCAATGCCTGGCAAATAGAAGGTGCTCAGTTAATGTGTATCAAATGATGCTGATACTTCCTTTTCATATTTGAACACCTGGTAGATGGAAGAAAATGGATAGGGACTAAACCAGGACCAGTGGGTGAAACTCACAGGAATACAGATTTCTATGCTATGGGAGGAAATCTTCTAGAAAGGCCTCCCTGGGTGGAAAGGCAAGGAATATCGCCAAGCATGGACCCAGGACAGAGACTGGCCCTGAAAAGTGAGTTAATTCAGCCGGCCTTTAAGTTCCCTTCAATCCTGAGTCAAGTAATTCTCTAAATATATCACTGCCCATGCAGAGAAGCTGCTGTGTGCAGGAATACCACGCTGAAGGTTTTAGGGAAGTAGTCTCCTCCCTGGGGCTGGGAGTAGGAGGGAATTCTAATTCAGTAAACCAGATCTTAAGGGAAAAGAAAATGAGAAAGGTCGATCTGGTTATTGTGGTTCTGGTGACTCTTGCTGAGGTTTTCAGAGTGTTCCCAAATCCCTCCAGTATTTCACACGGAAACACTGCCAGGCGACACCGCTTCCTCAGGCTCACCCCAGAAAGCGGACCCACACGCCTTCTCCTGTGGAAGGATAGACCTTGTGCTCTTTAAAGCCTCCAGGAGGCTGGGCACCTTGAATTAAAATTTATGAATAAAGACCAAAACCAAATATGTTCAACAATCTGGAGAGAAAATCACTTTCGAATTTACATCTTTTTTTTCTTTTTTAACATTTTGGCTTTCTGTAATCTTGCTCTCTCTCTCCTATATTCTCTTTCTTGTGCCTAAGTTTCTGTCAAACTTAGGTCCTCCTTCCTCCCTCTTTCTCAACATCTGTCTGTCTATATCTAACTATCTTTCTTTCTATCTGTCTGTCATCTATCTATCCATCATTTATCTGTCTCTCTACCTATCTATCTACCTATCATCATCTATCTGTCTATTATCTATGTCTATTTAAGTTGTTACCTTTCTTACCTGTGTTTAGGTGTGGAAAGATTCTCTGCATTTCTTTCAAATTTCACTGAATTACAGAGACAGGACACTGCCTAAAACTGTGTTTTTTCTTGTAATCCACTCACAAAGATTCTATCTAGAGACCACTCTGATGGATAAATGGACAGGTTTTAATTCCTGCTTCACACAGCACCCTGAGTTTCTAAAGATCCAGAAGAATGTTATATATTTCTGGAATTTCTGGAAGGCAAAGTTTTAAGAGACTAGTGAGTGCGGAGGTAAGACTGGGAGATGGCCTACCTAATTACAGTGAAGATCCACAAATGTTGACATGCGGCTCTTTATGAGGCAGCTCTTTTCAGAAGAGCTTCCACAGCCTTTTCTCTGAAGCAGTCACCAATGAGTGCTCAGCACACAGACTCTGCAATCAGACTGCCTGGATTCACACCCAGGATTCACCACAATAGCAGCTGTGTTCTTGTGGGAAGCTTCTTTACGTTTCTATATTTGTTTCCATATGTGTAATAATAATACTACTTACATTATGGGGTTTTTGGTAAGGATTAATGAAATTAATCCCTGTGAAATGCCTAGATATCTTAAGAGTTTAAAAAGGTATCTTTAAAAACTTATTGTAGCATTAGAGTGCTACCGAGGCCAAATGACCCCGAGACACTGAGTTCACTACAATCCAGATAGCAGAGCAAACCTCAGACTCTGCTCTAAATTTCAGTGTAAACAATTGGTTATAAGAACTATATGACGTTGTAAATGAATCAGTACAAAACTATTCCTACTGCTACAGAGAAAGAACTGCAATAATCATGTTGTATATACATTAATTTGTTCATTTATTCATTCATAACTCACTCATACCTATTGATCTCCATCTATCTACTAAGGATTTATATGAAGGCCAGCTTCTTCCCAGAAGAGCTGATGGGATGCAAAGTTAGTATATTTCCTTTGGCAACTGTAGGACAAGATGAGCAGACAAGACCCAGCTTGTATGTTTATCTTGAACATACATTTCCAGGTATGGTGCCCCCAATGAGTTGTCCACATATATCCCTCAGTATATTTGTTTCCTTGGGGAAAATCGAATTGGTACCATGTTATTAAGTGAGGTGCCTTCTGAATAGTCAAATCCTAAGTGATGTAAGCAAATGAGACACAAGTAGAGGGCTGAAGAAGCATTTTCATTATCCTTACATGGCTAAATAATTTATTGTGGTTCAATGCGATTGCAGTGCCCAATAGACATTGAATTTCTAAATGGCATGCACATAGTGGATGGGCAATAGTGGTCGTGCTGAGATGTCATAGCCCAAGTCCACACAAGTCGTGCAGCAGGAGGATGTGACCAGTAAGACCCAATATTTCTCTCTCTCTCTCACACACACACATACATAAATAAAAACTATTTCCCATGAGAGAAGAACAGTTGCTTGTTCAGTGTTACTTTCCTGAAGAATTACTGGATTTAGACTAGAAATATTATATTGAAAAATTCCATTATTCCCAATAAATATTTTCACTTAAAGGAATTTGCTGTAGATTGCCAGTATCTATTAAAAACTTCCATTCCATGACTATAATGAGTGATTCCAGTTATTCTCGGTAATGCTAGTGATTCTGTTTTACTTTCATTTTCTCTGGATTTAAGAAAGGCTTTTGAATTTATTTGTAATTTGAGAAATTAAAATCTAGTGGTTTCCCACCCTTCAAATAAATTTTCATCAAAACTGCCTTTCATTCCCAACTCTGTTCCATTTCTTATAAATTTTCACTTCTCTTTGGCTTGGATGGTTGATAAATTATCCTAATGATGCTATCTGTGTTGAAGCTAATGATCTGTCTAAAGGAATTAGAGATTTATTTCACAAAGTGAGAAATGTGACTACTAAAACAGAAAGTAGGAGAAACCCTGTCTGAAACGACAGCTTTGGGGTTGTAATGAGTTATTTATTTTTGGTTTCCTAAAATTATACCATCTGACTAGTGGTTATAGTAGATATTGAAGATGAGCTTCAGCATGTTGAATAAAATTCTTGGTAGAAATAGCACACAAAGGACACAGATTTAAGCAATGAGAAATGAAAGAGATAAATGTTTCATGTAATTTTACACAAAAGGTCAAATTAGACTTGCTTTAATACAGAAGATATAGGAACTCTTAAAAGAAAATGGTTCTTCATCATGGTTTAGATGGATGCAACAATGCTTTGTTTAAAAAAAGTAAAGCTATTTTATTTGATTGATGCATGAAGGATTGTTTCCTGTTTAGAGCAGTTCTTTATGATTCTTTACACATGTTTCAAAACTTGACCACATCATTCTGTGCCCTTGCTGAATCCAACTAGAATACCTTTCAGGTGAAGGCTCAAAACTCAACTTGAAAGATCAACATTAAAAACAAAGTCCCTTCTCCTCAGCCTCATATCTTTGGCTTTGGATAAGCAAATTAATTTTGGTATCCACAGGTAAAAATATGGAATTATCGGGGCTGGCCCCGTGGCCTAGTGGTTGAAGTTTGGCGTGCTGCACTTCAGCTGCCCAGGTTCATGGGTTCGGATCCCAGACATGGAAGTATACCACTCCTCAGCCATGCTGTGACAGCGACCCACATACAAAATAGAGGAAGACTGGCACAGATGTTAGCTCGGGGCCAATCTTCCTCAAGGAAAAAAAAGGAGGAAGATTGGCAATGGATGTTAGCTCAGGGCGAATCTTCCTCAGCAAAAAATAAAAATTATGGAATTATCTAAAGATTTTGGAAATGGGGGATTTGTTTATTATTTGTTAGTGCCATTGAGCTGATTTTGACTCCTAGTGCCCATGTATACAGCAGACCTGAACCCCGCTCAGTCTTTTTGCACCATCCTCTCAGCTTCCAGTGCTGTATCAAACAGTGCTCCACTGCTATTCGCAGGGTTCTCATGGCCAATTTTTTTGGAACTGGGTGGTCAGGTCCTTCTTCCTAGTCTGTCTAGTCTGGAGGCTCTGCTGAAACCTGTCCCCATGGGTGACCCTGCTGGTATTTGAAATCCTGGTGGCATAGCTTTCAGCATCACAGCCACACACAGCTGCCACAGTATGACAACCCACAGACGGGTGGTGTGGTTCCCTGGCTGGGAAATGAACCTGGGCCATGGCAGTGAGAGTGCCGAATCTTAACCATCAGACCACCAGGTTTATTACAATGTGAAAAAATTTCAACCTATAAAGAAAACACCCTGAGAAAATACAAAAAAAAGAAAAAAATCTTAAAATCTACTTTCTAATGATTTCAGTAGAGAAAAATCCTTGCTGTAAACTTATAGCTGCTGTTTAAACAATTAGAGAATGAAGAAAACCAGATGTTATAACCTAATTTACAATAGAAATGATAAATATGAATAATAGCTTTCTGGTTGGTAAATAAATGTAGTTCACATTTTTTAAGTGTGTTCTAAACACTACCAGTCAAGGCCATAAATTTCATAATTTGTTTTGGTATGAAAAGAGTGTATTATTGATATGAAAATTCAACAAGTAGCCAGGTATGCCAGCTATGAACGTATTGCATCTCAGATCCAAAATTACCCTTCAATATGTGTCCTGAGATAGTAGAGGATACTCCTTTAAGCATCTCTTCTTTACAGTGTGCATGATTAATTTTCTCAGTAGGGGGCAGAGGCAGGATATGCAAAAAAAGGAGACTCTCTTGAGTCCGTCTGCTGCTTGATGGCTCGGTCCTGTAATTAAAATAGTGACCTCTGAAATTTTTCAAATAGCTATGTTATTAGATTAGGTATTAGGTTTGTTCTCCCACCATAAACCACTAGACGACTGAACAAAATATATGAAAAGCTTTTTTCAAGATTTAGACAGTCTGCAACACTGGAGTTTCATGCAAGACAGAAAGGACAAACAATACCAGCCCTGTGATATCTCTGACTTTATGCTTGGAGGCACTTTCAGGCCTCGGCGCAAGGAGAGGTAAGCCAAGCACAGCAAAGGAGCCTTACTGAATTGAGGAGAGAGAGCAAGGACGCGAAAGCCAAGACGCCAACATTTATGGGCCACAGTATCAGAAGGCAGAGGTACACACTGAGAAAGAGCTCCAGACATCTGCCTGTGAGGCACAGTGAGTCTACTGTGGATTCTAAGCTGCAGGTGTGTTGAGTGAAACTCTACGAGGACGGGCAAAGAGTGACTGGAGACCTATTTGTTGAGCAGGCCCTAAAGCTCAGATGGGGCCAGTAGGTAAACGATTTCTAGTGAGCCTGAGTGGAGACATGCAGTTAAATATTTGTAACATTCATCCAAGACAAGAGAGCCACAGTGTGGCAGTAGGGCTAACCTACTCAAAAGCAAAGGCTACTCTGGACTTGCTCTAACAAATCCTAAAAATAAGCCTTGATGGATCAAGATAATCTACAAGTAGTGTAACATTTTTCCAAATGAACTTTGATACTGTTTAGAGGAAGACAACCAAACCAGGGCACTCATCAATGTAATATTAACAATGTCCCACATCTAATAAAAAATTACTAAACACACAAAAAACAGAAAAATATGATCATTACTCATAAAATAATCGGTTAAAAGAAACACCCAAAATGGCAGAGATGTGAAAACAGCAGATAAAAAATGTAAAACATTAATTATAAATATGCTCAAAGATTTAAAGGAAAACATCAACATGAGGAAAGAAATGCAAGATTAAAATAAATAGTATATCCAGAGTTGAAAAATTATCTAAATGAAAAATCTACTAGATATAAACCACAGAAGAAAAGATCAGTAACTTGAAGATATATGAGTAGAAACTACGCTAACTGAATAACATTGAGAATTTGAGCCATAATTTTTAAAATTAAGTAGTTAAAATATGACACAGTCTTTATGAATTTGGGAACAAAAATTATTTGTTTATATTTTGTTAGAAAAACCATTATGTTAAAAATTAAGAATTATTATTTATAGTCTATTTGGATTTGTAAATTTTTGCTTTGAAAAACTCTCTTTGCTTCAAGCATTTAGCAATATAATTGAAATGAAAGCCTATAATGATATAATAATTTCTTAAAATAAAATAAATAGTATAACAAAATCCTATCAAAGGTTGTGTAAGAAAAAAATAGGAATTACACAAATAATTTGATAAATAAAGTGTAACAGATTAAAGTAGAGTAGAAATTTTTTTTTTTCCAGAGGAAGCTTCACCCTGAGCTAACATCTGTGGCCAATCTTCCTCTTTTTGCTTGAGGAAGAGTGTCCCTGAGCTGACATCTGTGCCAGTCGTCCTCTATTTTGTATGTGAGTCACCGCCACAGCAAGGCCGCCAACAAGTGGTGTTGGTCTGTGCCCGGGAACCAAACCCGGGCCGCCGAAGCAGAGTGCGCTGAACTTAACCACTAGGCAACAGAGCTGGCCCCTAGAGTAGAAATTTTTAAATTTATAAATTAAAAAAGTAAATATCTTTATTTTAACACATTTGAAAATTTAGATAAAATTGGAAATGTATTAGAAAATGAAAATTATCAAAATGGACTCAAGAAGTAATAGAAAATTTGAATGAACCAAAAAATCCATCTAAGAGGTTAAACTCATGCCAATTATCTCTATCTTCAAAACACATCAAGCCCAATTATTTTTATGAGTGAGTTTTTTTATATTGTAAATTATATTGTATTTTTAAATTCAGTATTCATATGTGCCTCACTAGTATATAGAAATACAGTTGATTTTTTGGTTATTTTTTTGTTTTTTTAATTTTTGTGGGGAGGACTAGCCCTGAGCTAACATTCATTGTCAATCCTCCTCTTTTTGCTGAGGAAGATTGGCCCTGGGCTAACATCTGTGCCCATCTTCCTCTACTTTAGACAGGCCGCTGCCACAGCATGGCCTGACAAGCAGTGAGTCGATCTGCGCCTGGGATTCGAACCGTCGAACCGTGGGCCACTGAAGTGGAGTGCGCGAACTTAACCACTATTCCACTGGGCCGGCCCCTAAACATAAGATTTTTGTTGACTATATAAATTATTCCATCAAATGGTTATTGTATTTTATTTAATAATTCATATATTAATGGCCAAGAAAGTTGTTACATTTTTATAATAAATGCAAATTTGTCAAGGTTCATTCTTGTATGCTTTTCTAATTACATCTTTAGAATAAGCACTTAGGATTCAATCTAATGGGCCAATGTTCATGAATTTTTTTTTTTTTTTAAACAATACATTTCTTTTTTTTTTTTTTTTAATTTTATTTTTTCCCCCAAAGCCCCAGTAGATAGTTGTATGTCATAGATGCACATCCTTCTAGTTGCTGTACATGGGACGCAGCCTCAGCATGGCCGGAGAAGCGGTGTGTCGGTGCGCGCCCGGGATCCAAACCCGGGCCGCCAGTAGCAGAGTGCGCGCACTTAACCACTAAGCCACGGAGCCAGCCCTTCATGAATATTTTTAAGGCTCTTTTTAGTTTACCAAGTTTTCCTCCTCAAAACTGTGATCCATTTATACTTCTGTTTGAGTATGATGATTCAATGCAACCTCACAACATGGGTTATTAAATATTAAATATTTTTTATTATTTTTAAAGAATGAAAAATATGTCATTTCGTTTTAGCATTCTTATTATAACTGAGGTTAAAAATGTCCCCACTTACAGTTGTTCTTTCTTAAATGAAGAAGTCACTTTTTTGCCACTTTTTGAATGAGGTATCCATGTTTTTTAATTGATTTGTTCTAATATTTTCATTTCTTGATAATATGAGTACGTTGTCTATCAAATTGGTTTCCACTACTTTCTCCACTTTATAACGATTTTAAAATTCATGTTTTGGATTTAAGATAATATTTTTTTCTGATTATAAAAGCAGAAAACTTGCAAAATAAAATATAGAGGAAATAAAACTATAATCTCACCATGCAGAGATAAATGTCTTTAATATTTAAGTATTTTCTATAATTGTTATATATTGCTGTTTATTCATATTTTGCTGGAAATTCCTATGAGAAGCTGGGAGTAGAAAAATTTAGTAGTTATGCTCACAAAATAATCTCAACCAGAAAAATCTCAATACATAATCTTCTTTTAGGAGAGATGATATTCCAAAATAAGAGCACTGTAAAACATACCATGGCCAAAAAAGAATGAATCTCCATTCTTCAGGGTAAAGGACCTTTATATAGAGGAAGTAACTGATATCAATCAAAGAAAGAATTACACAAGAGGACTCCTCTGAATTGACTAGCATAGCTCCATGAGCTTCTGTGTCTCGTATGTCACTGCTGTAGCGCTTGCTTTCGGGAGTGGAGAAAGAATCACAACGCCCTCTGTTATTTCTTTCAACGTGACCCCCAATGCAGGCTGCAGTCACGTAAGGAACTTGAAAAAAACATTGCATACCTTTAAATGTAGCACTTCCAGCTGACTATTTAAGAAGAGAAGACAACTTATGCCCTCTCTCTCCATAGTGGACAGAGAGAGGGCACTCAAAGCTTGTCCTGAGCTCTTCCTCGCAGGGGTACAGGTGGAGGAGGAGAGAACAGCTCTTGTTGACAACACAAACTGGAGGCTGCAAGTTGTAAAATTTGTGGACTACAAATAGAGGCTTGGATAATGTTAACTTCTAATTGGAAGAGTGTTGACCCTGAGAGGCAAGGGATTTAGTGAGGTGAAAGGAAGTTGAAAAGTCAAAGTTGAGGGAGGGGTGCCCAGTGGGCAGGGAGAAGCAATCATGAGAGAGAATTGTCCAAGTGGAACACGCTCCACTGGCCTAGAAAACATCTGTTTGTAGACATCTCGATAGTGTGGTCAGTAAAGCTGTATAATCATTTATAGATTGAGCGTTAGTGTGACTATCCATTACTAAGCTTTTTTTTTTTTTTTTGGTGAGGAAGATTGGCCCTGAGCTAACATCTGTTGCCAATCCTCTTTTTGCTTGAGGAAGATTGTCCCTGAGCTAACGTCTGTGCCCTTCTTCTTCTATTTTGTATGTGAGATGACACCACAGCATGGCTTGATGAGCGGTGCATAGGTCCAGGCCCAGGATCTGAACCCATGAACCCCAGCATGCGAAACCAACCACTATGCCACTGGGCTGGCCCCAATACTAAGCTTTTATACCTGAGTCCCTCACAGAGTATAATTTTAATTTTACCACTGGAAGCCTTAAATAAACAGATACTTAAAGCTTCTTTGAAATATATGTATGTGAGTATTTACTAGAGGGACCAAGATAGTAACTGGCTAACGGAGGGTTGTATTCCCTCTGATTCTTTGCAGCCAGTGTGAGGGATGGAGACCCTTTTAATGGAAGAAGAGAATGATAAGAAGCCCAGAGATAAGTCGTAGTGTTTCTTCCCCAAATCCTTGACACTCCCGTGCACCCACAAAAACACCAGGAGAGCTGCAAAGACCAAGCCAATAGCAAGTCCATGGCCTTGGTTACATTTCCAAATGACAGGTGAGAAATTCTAAAACTTTTATAGATTCCACTTGATTAAATTACTTATATTAAGGAAGTGAGGACAAAGCACAACATTTAAAAATTTTAAAATTCTGGGGCAGCAGTCAGATAACATTAAGCTGAGTACTTACATGCACTTGTTAGTATGTCAGCTATTAGACCATAATACAAAATGACACTATGCCCACCCACTTGGATTTTATAATGCAAACAAAAAGAGCTCTGAATACACAGGTGACCCTCCCATCATAATTATGTGATGCGGAAATGGATGCACCAACGAGTGCTGACATCAACTCGGGCATTGTGTACCTCTGCAGAGGGAAGCGTTCTGACAATAACTTTTCATTTTGCTAAACTGGCAGGACTACAAGAGGAATGGCCCTGCGGAAGGATAAATGCACCAGGAAAAAGTAACTGTTCTGCATCAGCTCTAAGGGGGAATATGTAGAAACAGCCTATATTTTTAGTTGTTCTCTTGAATTAATAAGTACATTTCAACAATTCTCAAATTGCAGTGAAATGGGATGCTTTGTTAAGGTAGGAGAGTTTAGTAAATAAAATCTACTTAAATAATGTAAAATACTATTTTTTCACAAACCATAGATTTTGCTCTATTAAAATTGGTCGAATCACATTTGCTTCCATGTCTAAATGATTTCTCTTGATTATAGGGGAATCTTTTTTGTGACTATAAAAACAAAAGTTTGAATTATCTTCCAATCATTGCTTTTAATTGTGCCCTCCTGGGGGTATCTCAGACAGATTTCACGATTTTTCCATCTCTTTCAGTACTTAAATTGACTCATTTCAGTTGCTGAGAGTCAGTCCCCCCTCAGTTTAAACATCAGTCTCCTGTCTGATTGAAATGCTTTCTGTGCCCTCCCTGAAGTTCGGATCATATCCTCCTGGAAAGGAGTGAGAAGGACATGAATTTATCTCGTGCATTCCCTCCTCCTTCTCTAATTGATCCTCTGAAGTGGGAGCAGTGCTCAAGGTTAATTCCATGGAAATTAATTTACTGAAATCAGTTTGCCAAAAACCAATTCTTCCAGTGGTCAGTTTGCCAAATAAATTGAATGAGTAGCCTGTTTGTTTCTTTTAACTAGATATAAATTTTATAGCAATTCATATAGAATGTTAAGTTTTTGCAGGTTTGAGGTTTTTTATGAATGGCTTTCACTTTGTCTTCTTTTCCAGCATTTTAAGCTCCCCTGCCACACATGGTTTTGCAGGTTTTTGACGCTATCAGAGCTCCCAGAAAGAGAAAGAGCAGTGCTGAAATTCAGCCCGTTCTCTCCTTGCCAGGCCTTGAATTGATGGGCCTGCTTCCAACTGGAAGGAATGATTTTTAAGTAATTTGCACAAAGATGTGCTATATGGATTAGTAGTAGGTGCTGCAGGATTAAAAAGAAGAGGCAAGAGAGAGGACCCTTTGCTGGGAGCAAGATAAAAAGAGCATCAAAATACACCAGATCTTGGACTGCCGAAATGGGGGATGTACCGATGGGCAAGAGAAGGTAAACTGAGGGGCCAGAGAATAGGAGATGGAGTGAAGATGTTGAGACTGAAGGCCTAAGAGAGGGTTGAAGTATTAGGAAGTAGATGTTTCTGGTAAAGTAGCATTCCTCTTCTTGTCTTGATGTGGACACTTGATGGCCAACTTGTGCTGCTGAGAAAGAGGTTCATTCCAGTGTAATTCCTTTAAGCACTGTGTATTCCCTTGGCCTCAAACTGGTGGCATCACACCAGCTTTCTCTGCTGTACAAGCCTCTCTGGCAACCACATGCTGGCGGTACTGGCAAGATGGTATCCTCCAGTCTCATCCTCCCCTGGCTGTCAATTACCAGGCTTTGGGGAAGGTGAAGGCTTCCTCCCGTTCCACTCAGCAGTCCACAACTTTGGGAGGAGCAGTCCCTGTCCCCCTTCTGTAAGCAGTCTGCCTTCCGTACGCTCTTGCTGCAGCAGCACCAGAGAAGATAACAGAGTTTCCTGGTCAGTGGGCAAATCAATACCAATCTTCCCTTCTTGAAAGCGATCTCCACCCCATCTTCATAAGCGATTCCCTTGGGCTCCTTCTTTTAGTTTTGATGGGAAGAAATTGCATTCCACAGAGGTTGTATCTGCTCCACTAGTCTTCTCCTCACATTATTGGAGGGTAAAAGTGGGGATAGTATTAGCCTTTATAGCCACACTGGTTGTTTAAAATTGGCATCCATTTGAATTAGTCACTGCTGTGCCCAACTGGTTAGAAAATATTTTGAATACCATCCCCGGTAGAGTTTATTCTCTGAGCTTGCTCCTATCAACAAGTCCTGTGAGGAGGTGGCCGACCCTAATTACAGGTCATTCTCAAAACATATAAATTGGAATACTTAGTTCCTTTAGTCTCCAGCGTTGGGTGTTGGTCATTCTACACCATTCTATACCATTCTCTAAAAGGAGTTTAATAATGCTGCCATGACAACAGGTATTTCATTGCCTTTTAAAATAATCATAAAAGTACACTATGCAATGCTTTCTTTGATTAGTAGTAGAGTATGTTATGATGCTTATCTATTTATGCATATGCTTATTCAACACATATCTACTCAATTTGTATTATGCTCCAGGCAATTTAAGTGATACAAAAATGAATATAAACAAAATTAGAACCATAAAACCAAGAAGCTTAAGCTTTGAGGGGAGAATAACAAAGACCTTAGTATGGATAGACAAAACACAGTGAGAGTGAAACGTGAGAGACTGCACACATATGGTGGAACAGATTAATTTGACCCAGGTCCTGAAGGAAACAGGAATTGGAGTTACAAAAATAGAAAGGATATAAGGTGCTCTGAAAGTATCATCAGAGCAACTATCTTCTCTTCTGAAAATGTAGTTAATCATTTTTGCTGCTTTGAATTATTTTTCTTTAATACTTATGAAATCTTATGTCTTGGGCCGACCCTGTGGCTTATCGGTTAAGTGCGTGCGCTCCACTACTGGTGGCCCAGGTTCGGATCCCGGGCGCGCACCGACGCACCGCTTCTCTGGCCATGCTGAGGCCGCGTCCCACATGCAGCAACTAGAAGGATGTGCAACTGTGACATACAACTATCTACTGGGGCTTTGGGAGAAAAAAAAAAAATTAAAAAAAAAAGAAATCTTATGTCTATGTCTAGATTGATTTGGGAATTCTAAATTACTGTATCATGGAATTTTAAGAAAACAATTTCTCCATTCCATATTCTAGCCATATTTTTGAGTGCCTGTTTACTATGTGCCTATCAGAAATAAAAGATACTGTCTTTACCCTAAAGGAGCTCACGGTCTAGTAATAAACAAATATGATGAGTGATTCATACTATTCCATTCAACTTTGCAATTTTGATGCGGAAGCAGGGCACTCATAATCAAGATTATTCTGCATACATCAGAAGGCATCTGCATTTTGCCGTCCATCAATTAGCCTTTTCTCGACTCTGAGTGACTAAAAATACTTTCTTCTCTATACTGAGGGAAAGGTTTCTGTTCATCTTGCCCTAGGAGTTCTGGACTGGCACATAAATGTCTTTACTTCTTAAAACTGACAGAATTTGACAGCCTGTGTCCACTGAATTCTCAGCAATGAATGTGCAAACCACCTTGCACCAGCTTGATACCACGTATGATTTAGAAAGAGCTCCTTGTTGAAGCCATAATTTTATCTGATGTGGAATATATATCCACAGCGTGAACAAGAAGAGCCAACAGCACTTCTTGATTTTTCTGAATTAAAAAGGGAATATTTGGGCCGGCCCTGTGGCTTAGCGGTTAAGTGCGCGCGCTCCGCTGCTGGCGGCCCGGGTTCGGATCCCGGGCGCGCACCGATGCACCGCTTCTCTGGCCATGCTGAGGCCGTTTCCCACATACAGCAACTAGAAGGATGTGCAACTACGACATACAACTATCTACTGGGGCTTTGGGGGGAAAAAAATAAATAAATAAAATCTTTAAAAAAAAAAAAAGGGACTATTTATAAACTTAAAAAAAAAGTAGACATTTTTAAAATTCCAAATGCACAAATTTGAAATGTTAAATATAAATAATGAAATAAAAAATATTTTCTTCAAATATAACAAGGTTATTAGTCTTAATAGTAAATGAACTTTCATAAACCTGTTTTATTTAAAGCAATTAAAACACAAAAGGAAAATGGAAGGATCAAGACATCTTCATATAACTCATCAAGAAGAAGTAGAAATAGTAATTAATCTTACAAAACTTCTATCACTAGCATCTAGAAAGTAAATATCCTAAACTATTAAAGAAACTATTTCTGATGGTAGGCTCATGGCTGAATTTTTTTGTTCATAATTTACTATATTTTCTAACATTTCTAAAACAAATGCAAATTATTTTTATCATAAAATATTAACATTTCTATTATGAAAAACTTCAAAAGTACTTAGAAACGCCAATCAACTCCCACATACTCAATTCCTTGAAATAACACTTTTCAAGATTTTGTAAAAATTGCTTCATCTACCCCTTATTTCTTTTTTTTTATTGTTAAAGTTATTTTAAGCAAATCCCAGCCATCACATCATTTCATCTTTACATACTTCAGTACCTACCACCAAAAATTATGGACAATTTCCTGTATAAAGTCAGTGTCATTTTCATACATAAATTAGCAATAATTCCTTTATATCAACTAATATCAAGCATATAATAAAATTCCCCAGATTTTTTAAAAACTTTTTTTCGTATTTGGTTTGTCTGAACCAGGATCCCTAAAAATCCATACATTGGTTACATTAAGTTGTTATGTCTCTGGGTCACTTTCAATATGGAGCAGTCTTCACTAACTTTTTCTAAGCCATTGATTTGTTTCAGAAGGAAATTCTTTTAACTTCTGGGGTGTATCTACCTTTAACTTTCTCCCCATCTCTTATGCTAATCATAATTATAATCATTTTCATTCTGTCTAGTCTACTTATCTGTCTATGAAGAGTCTCTTCATTTCCTTGCTCTCACTTTAGGAAAAATTCCTTCAATCAAGGATATCTTTCCATTTTGTCATTTTCTCTGGCATATTTAGAGGGGTGAGATTTCTGAACTATTTAGGAGAGAAAAATGTTTTCCTTTTTTTTAAGTTGAGAGATCCAGCCAGAGAATAGTGAAGTATTTGTCCTAATAGTTCTGCTCTTTAAGAAGGTTACTCACAAGGTGAAGAAAACCAGTGCTCCAAATTGCTAAAAATTTTGTTTTTAAGAATTTCTCTTTTGTCACTTTTAGTTGACTAAGATTTTTTTTTTTCTTTTACAGTGGGACTGACTTTCTCTGTAAAAGTTTTAGAATACATATCTCGTAAACGTGATTAATTTTCTGCCTATGTTTTTCTTCTGTGTCTCTCTTTCATGTTTATTATCTATGATTAATATAGGAATCCATGGAGCCTAGTTAATATACACAAATGTAAATGAGTGTTAACCTGATTTTATTTTTGAAAGGATTAAGCTTTTGCTAAATATTTTAAAGTATTAAATATGCCACTACCTCAATTTCATTTTCCCAAAATAGGTTCATTTAATAAGGACACTGAGCACATTTTTTAAAAGTCTGATCTTTTATACATTTTAAAGATTTTTTGTTGTTCTGAAAAAAAAGTAATGCAAAGACTTTTGTTTTTTTCCCAAAACTGAGCGAATAAAAATCAGCTATGACATTTCAGCAGCACTTCCAACCTAAGATCCTGTTCTTTCCTCTAGAATCAAACTTGGGTTCCATGACGGAAATAGGGCACAGTGGAGCAGACTCATAGTTCCCCATAATCATCACAGCTCAGGTGCCTTGCACATTGTGTATCAGGCCCAAGGGCTCCCCAATTTATATATTTATTTAGCTTTGTGTGAGCATGTGTTTATTCTGTTCAACCATGTGGATTATGTTGTTTTGGAAACACATGTAGCGCAATAAAAAACTGCAAAATACATGAATACTCATTTCTGCTATTTTCTTCTGAAGACTATTTCCATAGAGAACAAAGAGAATATAATAGTTCCTCTTACTCCAGGATCACCATAAATTTTCCTGTTCCCAGGCAGAGAAGCCAGTAGTTTTTAATCAGGCTGCTGGAGTAATTCATCACTTTTTACCATCAATTAATGGAGGTTTTTGTTTTCCTTTTATTTTTATTTTAGTGAATTATTTCAAACATGTGACATTTAGGAGTGGACCAAGAGAAGATAAATATTGACTTGAAATTTTCTTTCTTTTTGGATCCTAAGAGCAAATTTACATTCCTAATCCAGTTTAAATCACTAAGACACATCAAGCCAATTCCTTCTCTTCCTTGGAATTTCCAACCTCTCTGCCCACGTTTCTTTCTGTGGTCCCTCCAGCCAAGCACACGACTCCATTGATCAGTCTCTGCTATGCCTGTGCCCTCATGTATGAACCCGAAGCACAGGTCTTGGGAGACGGATGAGTTATTTGAAAGACAAGAATATTAGAAATGTCAGAATACAAATCACTGTTTATCTAAAGCTATTTGTTATTAGCAGTTTTTTAAAATTCACCTATTTAACTTATCTATCTGCTTAATGCTAATTTATTTACCTGAATCACCTCAGCAGCATCTGTGTCAGCACTGTCAGCCTTGGATTATAAATTCCCAAGAGACAGATTATGTCTGTCTAACTTACTGTGCACAGCAACTAATAAAGCATGTTACGAAGGTAGGTTCTCAATGTGTTTTGAAGGTAATAAATTTTACTGAGTATATTTTAATATCTTATTCTGATTAAATTTCAAAAGGGAAATATCCCTATCAGTATACCACACAATTAACCTTAGTGCATTTGAAAGAAAAACACGACATAAAATGTATTTGAAGTTTATATCTGAATTATCTCAACTATATTAATTTTGCAGGAAAAATTTTGTACAAGATACAATCCAAATGCCATTGAGCGGACAGTGATTTAAAAATACCTTGAAGATTAGGCTTCTGTTAGTATCCAATTAATGATCTGATAGTTTCATCAAGGAAATATGATTAACGTTATTCATTTTAAAATTTTAAAGTTAGATTTGGCTCAAGGCTATTGCACTTTCTATGGACTGGTACCAATAACCATGTGATCTGAAGTAATTAGCACACTGCTAGTATTCTCAGTTTATTTCAAAGTTGCAGTTGTCAGTAGAAGGATGTCAAACGAACTCACTTATAAAACAAGTAAAGTCTTGTCACAAAATTATTATTTAGTCAATAATGCTAAATTATACTCCAGTGAATTTAGATACCAATTTTTCTGCCAAAATTGCAAAGTAAATTTTTATTTTGGAAAAGTTTCTTTTTTTCCCTATTGCCCAATGTATTTTCATCCAATGCAATCAAATAATTTTTGGACTTAATTTTTTATACGTAGTCTTCATGGAGTATGCTAGATTTATTTGAGCTTCAGAAAAATGTCTACCCCAGAAATTTTAAGAAAAAGAACAACTTTCTTAGGGTTTGCAATGCACATCTCCAGGAGGTATTGTTCATCTTTTGGATGGAGACGAACCAAGAGAAAGCTCCATAGCTCTTCCGCAATCTAAGCTGTACGATGTCATATCAAAGACAATTTTATTTAGATTTCAATACAAAAGCACATTCCAAAGGATATTAAATATTTCACCATTTTGATCTAGAATTGTTCCTCTGTGTTAGTTCAGTTGATTCAGGAGTGTGAAAATATGTAGAATGTTTTAAAGGCAGGTTCTTTAATCACCTTGTAAATCAAAACCCATTCAGCGAAGCCCTTGCATTGTTTTTTGACCCCTCTCATGCTGCTCCCCTGCAAGTATCCTCGGCCCCACCCTCCTGAACTAGCGCGGTTAGGCACTACAGCCTCTGGGAAGGCTACACTTTCCCCTACCATGGCACTTTTGCTCTGACCTCCTTCTTGGAATGTTTTCTTTTCTTTTCTCAGGGTTGACTTCTTGCACCTCTTTCACGCTTCCAGTTGAAGTTCTATCTTCAACTTGAGGGCTTCCTTGACCATGCTTGTTCACAATCCTCTTACGCTATGCCAGAATCCATTTATTTGACCGTTGCAAAAAAAAAAATTATCATATGACAATCTCATTTTTGTTATTTAACTTTTATATTAGTGTTAAACTTTGCAAGTTCACAAACTTTTCTGTAGAGGGTAGAGTCAGTGAATTAAAATTCTGTGTATTCCTTTCATTGCCAAGTGGAGTACTAAGAGAGTGTTCAATAAAGTACGCTGAAAAAGGTGGAAAAGAAAATGAATGAAGGGGATGGCCTGCAGAGCACTCTCAAACTGAGTTTACACTGTGTACCTCCACGAAGTTGTTTCATTTGGGTGATACCAGACGTGAACTTCAATGACAAGAGGAAAGGGACTTGTTTATTGACGCTGGGTACACAGAACTCTTGTGCTCGTAAGGATAGTTGATTAAATACTATCAGTAATACGGTTTGCTACTAGACATTATGTTTTTGATAGATTAAAACTGGTCATATGTCCAGAAGTCTTGGCAACAGACACACTTTTACAAATTGGAAAAATAATTTAAAAAAACATTTCTTTTATAAGGAGAGGTTGGGTGAGAAAAGAAAAATAGAGCAGTCACAAGTGGCTATATGAGGTAAGTTGGATTCAACATACACTTTAATTGGCAAGCCCTATCTTCCTTCATTCTTTTTCCCTGTTAGACATATACATGTATGAATATTTCTGTAACTGAATTTGAAGGGCGAAGAAGTTTTAAGAAATAATTTCATATTGAGGGATAGATGTTTGCCAGTTTAAGGCGGGGCTTTTCACGTTAAGTTCATTTGGTTTCTTTGCTTTTTATTTGTTGTTTGCTTATTTTAACTGAAATATTATATACACATACACAAGCAAAAAAACAGAAAAAATTGAGGCAACTACAGGAAAAAAGAGGAACCATAAAGAGAAAACTGTTTATGATTGTAAAAATATTTTTGTCTTGTAGTTTTTTATATTTATAATAATAGGACACTGAAGAAACACAATAAAGAAAAAATATATAGTATTGAAAGAGAGAGAGAAATCATAAATTGACCTTATTTCTGAACGCCTGCCCTCACAGTCATACTTCCACTTAGAGTTTGAATCCAGAGCCGTTATGACCCCAGAGCCCCGCCTGTCTAAGGAAGGCTCTTTCCTTACTTCTATCTTCATGCAGACTTTGTAGATATATATGAGGTTTCTTGTTACATAGCATAAAATTGAAATAAAAGACATTAACATTTTATGGGAAAACTGATTTTTTTTCTTCAATAGTTTTATATTTCACAAAGTGGGCCTAATTGAGCTTTGTGTCATGGCTGCTAACTTGGTGAAAGTCCTTGTACTTCTCAAACTGGGGTTAGCAAACATATTTTAAGGATTTTCAGGCTATATACCAGATTTGTTTTTAATATTGAATTTTTATTTCAATAATAACCTAAAAAAAGAAAAATAAATATGAACACAACCTGAAAACAAGCTGGAGCATTTCATAACCCACTTTCTGTTGGATGTTACATTTACTGTAACACAGATAGCAACCAAAAGAACCAAAAACACATTTCACTTTGTATCGACATGTCTAAAGGACATCAAAACCAATCCAACTTACAATGCAAAAGAGTGCTCCATGGAAACTCTCTGTCCCATTCCTCCAGCTCGAGACATTGCTGACAGCCTTTAGCCTCTCTCTCTAGGTCAAACTCGTCCCCTTAACCCCACCTAACTGACCCCTGCCCACCTCCTGGCTCTCCTCTCTGCTCCTCTTTCCCTCCTCCTTTTCTTTCTTTCCCATTCTATATTTTTTTCTCAGACAACTGAACATCCTTTTTCCCCTTTTAGTATCTCTTGCCCACATCCCCAATCTAACCAAAGATTACTTTAATATGATTAAGTAAGCCTTATAATCTGTTCAAGAACCAAGAAGAGGAGAAAGAGATATGCTCAGCTAGTGAGTCATTCAGACGTAAGAAAGCGAAGAGGCTGTGAATAACCATGTGCTAATCATTTTTGTGACTGTTAAATTAGCATAGTCTGACCTTGTTTTAGATAGCCAACTAATTTCCATTCTGTATTTGAGTTACAGTCTCATTTGTGTCATGTGACCACATAAGTGAAGAGTATTTGTGTTTAAAATCACATTTTAAAAAATTTCAAGCTAAGGACTAAAGGTCCTGAGAGACCCATGATAATTTTCTCAACAGCCCTCAAACTTTTACGTTTGAGAACGAGCATTCTGAATTGAAAGTGGGATGAACTCTCTAAAGTTGGGCAGATGACTAGATAGACTTGTACAGTGTGTTTAAACGGAAAGAATGTGAGAAGGGCAGCAAACGGAGAAGGGAAGAGTTCCAGGTGTCACTGGGCACACAAGGGTGAGAGTAAAAACGATAGGGAGAGAAAGAGAAGTGCCAAGTGTGTCCTGTGAGAGGGAGGAATCATTTCTGCAGCCATCCACACTGGCTGGCTGGGACAAGTAGAAAATGGAAATTCATTTTGTTAAGGGAGCCAATTTAATAAACATTCCTTCTGTAATATATATACATTTATTCTTCAACAAATATTTATATTAAAATTATGTAAGCATTTTATTGGAATCAAATGCATACAGAAAAGTACACACATCTTAATTGGCAGCTTGATAAGTTGTCTCAAAACGAACAAGGTCATGTAACTACAAACAGATCAATGTTCATCAACAAACCGCAATGAGATACAATATCACACACACTAGGATGCCTATAATTAAAAAAAAAACAAACAGAAAATAAAGAATGTTGTCAAAGATGCAGAGAAATTGGTACCCTCATACATTGCTTGTGGAATGTAAAATGGTACAGTCATTGTAGAAAATAGTTTGGTATTTCCTCAAAAAGTTAAACATTGACCATGTGACCCAGAATTTCCACTGCTACATATATTCTCCCCCAAAATTGAAAATAGATATTCAAACAACTACTTGTCCAAATGTTCATAGCAGCAATATTCATGATAGCCAAAAGGTAGGAAAAAATCCAATTCTTCATCAATGGACTAGTGGGTAAACAAATTGTGGTAAATCCATAAAATGTAACCTTAACCAACCATAAAAAAGAATGTAGTACTGATGCATGCTGCAATGTGGATGAACCTCAAAAACATTATACTAAGTTATATACTAAGAAGCCAGACATAAAATGTTTTGTATGATTCCATTTATAGGAAATATTCCGAATCAGTAAATCCAGGAGACGGAAAATAGATTGGTGCCAGGGCATGGGGGAAGGGGAGAATGAGGAGTGACTGCTTAATGGGGATGGAGTTTTTTTGGGGGGTGATAAAAATATTTGGAACTTGATAGAGATGGTGGTTTTACAACATTGTGAATGTACTAAATTTCACTGGATTTGTACACTTTAAAATGCTTAATTTTATGTTATGTGAATTTCACCTATTTTAAAATATATATTTTTTAAAAACTATGCTGGGATATTATTTTTAATTTATTAGATTAGAAAAATTGCAAAAGTCTGATAATGCACAAAGTTGACTATATTGTGAGGAAGCAATCACCCTTATACAGTGGTGTTAGAAATGCAAATTAGTACAAATCTTAAGGTGGGCGATGTCTTTTAACACAGCAATTCCAACTATACATAATCACAGCATCATGTATAATAAGAAGATAGGGCATAACAAAAAAGGTTCAATAAAGTATACGACAGTCATACAATGGAATGCTGCACTTGGTCACTATAAAAAGAACAAGAAACTCGATGTAAACTGATATAAAATATTTCCAAGATACATTGCTGAGTTTTAAATGATCAAGATTTGAGTGTCTTTGGTGTAAAAGAAGGGAAATTGGCTTGTATATTTGTGTATGTTTGTGTATGCACATAAAATCTTTGGCAGAAAAAAAGAAGATAGCAATAACAAAAAGAATATTTACATGTAGGTCCTCACTTCCTCCCTTCCTTAATCCCACTAACCCATTCCAACCTGGATTCTGTTATTCCCTAACACATCATTGAATCTGCTTGTCAGAGACACCTCTATTCCACCAACAGCCTCTTATACTTCTCTGTCTGCATCCTCCAGGAACTGTCTTAGCAACTCTTGACCGGAGAGGAACGTCTTCCCTCTTGAAACTCTGCCCCTTACTCAGCATTGAGGACACAGCACTATTCTGATTTGCTCCTATGTTTCTGATAACAACTCCTTCTCATTTGTGTTTATTTGTTTTGGCTTCTCCTCTTTGATCCCAGCTTCTAAATATTGGATGCTTCAAAGCTTAGTGCTAAGCCCTCTTCTCTTTCCATGTAGAATCTTAGGAAAACTCATCCATCCGCATGGATGAGATTTAAATACCATTAATTGACTGTAGATTCCCCGTGGTGTCTCCTCTTTCACAAGTTCCAGGTTTCTATATCTAACTAAGTACTCAACATCTACTTTTTTTTTTAAATACACCCTTCATTTTCTTTGATGAAAACATTTAAGTTCTACTCTCTTAGCAAATGTCAATTATACAATACAGTGTTATCAACTGTAGTGGCCATGTTATATGTTAGATCCTCAGACCTAATGAGATATCACCTCGCGCCTGTCAGAATGGCTATAATTAACAAGACAGGAAACAACATGTGTTGGAGAGGATGTGGAGAGAAGGGAACTCTCATACACTGCTGGTGGGAGTGCAAACTGGTGCAGCCACTATGGAAAACAGTATGGAGATTCCTCAAAAAATCAAGGATAGAACTACCATATGATCCAGCTATTCCACTGCTGGGTATTTATCCAAAGAACTTGAAAATACCAATGCGTAAAGATACATGCACCCCTGTGTTCATTGCAGCGTTATTCACAATAGCCAAGATGTGGAAGCAACCTAAGTGCCCATCAAGGGACAAATGGATAAAGAGGATGTGGTATATATACACAATAGAATATTACTCAGCCATAAGAAACAATGAAATCCAGCCATTTGTGACAACATGGATGGACATTGAGGGTATTATGCAAAGTGAAATGTCAGAGGGAGAAGGTCAAATATCATATGATTTCTTTCATTCAGTAGTAGATAATAACAACAGTAAACAAACGCATAGAGACAGAGATTGGATTGGTGGTTACCAGAGGGGAAGGGAGGAGGGAGGAGGGCGAAAGGAATAATTCGGCACATGTGTGTGGTGATGGGTTGTAATTAGTATTTGAGTGGTGAACATGATGTAATCTATGCAGAAATAGAAGTATAATGATGTACACCTGAAATTTATACAATGTTATAAACCAATGTTACTGCAATAAACAAAAAATTTAAAAAAAAAAAGATCCTCAGACCTTATTCATCTTATAACTGAAAGTTTGTAGCCTTTTACCAAACTTTCTCTTCTTCTCCCACCCCCAGCCTCTGGCAACCACTTTTCTACTCTCTGTTTCTATTGACATCTACTCTTGACTGTCACATAAATATCTCAAATTTAGCATATCAAAATGGAAATCTTTATTTTCCCCTATACATTCCTCCCTCAATCACTCCCACCTTAGTAAAGGCATTATATCTATCTTGGTGCACCTGTCAAAAACACAGAAATCATCTTATTCATCCCTAATTCTTTCTCAAGTTCTTTCTAATATACCTCCAAAATAGATCTGGGTTCTCTTCTTTCCATTTCCACTCCCTCCACCGCCCTCACCCTCATCTGTCCCCTAGGCAAGCACAAAAGTACTGTAACTCTTCTCATTGCTTCCTCTCTTGTCTCTTCCAAACCAGTCTCCACAAAGCAACCAGAGTGATTTTTTAAAAGCCTAAATCATATCATACCATTCTCTCACTTAAAAGTTGCTGTTAATTGGCTTCTAATTGCATTTAGAATAAAATTCACATTTCTCATCATCCTACTAAGCATGACATGATCTGACCATAGTCTGGCTACCTCTCCCGTTTCCTATATCTTGATAAACTTGTTTCCAGTCACTGGCTTCTTTCGTTTCTTGGAACCATCCACCTTGCCTTGGCTTCTTTCCATTTCTTTGGGATTAGAATGGTATGCTTCTGTTTCTATGCATGGCTGGCTCCTTCTCCCGCTTCTTCTCTCAGCTTCAAGATCTCCTTCCCAGAGAGGCTTTCTCTGACTGTGCTCTCTCTGAAGTAATGCACTCTCCTTCCCCACTACTCTCTATATAAGTGATCCTGCATATTTCATTTATAACTATTTCAAATTCTAATTGTTTCTATATTCTTGCTTTCTGTCTCCAATATTGGACTATAAATTCTGGGAAGACAAGGTTTTTACATGTCTTTTTTATTATGCCTTTAGCCACTCTCCAAGAAATACCAATACATGCAGTAGAATGAGAGTCAGAGAAATAGAGGAAAAATCAGGGCATTCTATGTCTAACATTGTTTCTACTACATATTATTTTCCTGATAAATATTTTTAGTTCAATGAATCCTTTATTTTCGATCTATTACACACTTGGGCCCCTGTTAGGAGCTGGGGAATCAACAGTGAACAACAGTTCGCAGTTTCGTGCGGACCACTGAAAAGTGAAAGGACAGTTTGAATCACATGTGCTCCAGTAGGGTCAGCAGACAGTGATGTGTGGAGTCTGTTTCTTCACTCTCTTGAGCCAGGGTGAGCCCTGAGTCCAGTCCCAGGTAGAAGCTCTTAACTGGTCTGTCAGCTTCTGCTTCCTGCTTCCTTTCAGAACCCAGTTGCTGTGCATGAGATACTTAAGGCCCATGGAGAATCCACGTTTAAGTTCTCCAGTCCACTTCCAGCCACGTGAGTAAACCATCTTGGACATCCTAGTTGAGCCCAGCCTTAGGGTGACTCAGACCTCAACGATCATCTGTCTAACCGCACTGCAGGAGAGATCCCAAAGAGCTGCCCAGTGAGCCCAGCCACCTCAAAGGTTTGGAAGAAATAATAACAAACTGTTGTTGTAAGCCATTCAGTTTTGAGGTGGTTTGCTATGTGGCAATGGATAATTGGAACAGTGACTGCATTTTCTTTTTACTATACTTTTGCTAGGTTATGTTTGTTAATATCATGACAAGAAAAGAAAAGAGAAAGAATGTAATTGTTTAGCTGAGGGCAACTGAGGTTAAAGAAAACATTCATATTGGGCCAGCCCAGTGGTGTAGTGGTTGGGTTTGGCACGCTCTGCTTTGGCCGCTCTGGTTCTCATGTTTGGATCCTGGGCACAGACTTACACCACTTATCAAGCCATGCTGTGGCGGCATCCCACATACAACACAGAGGAAGTGGGGCACAGATGTTAGCTCAGGGCCACTCTTCCTCAAGCAAAAAGAGGAGGATTGGCAACAGATGTTAGCTTAGGGCCAATCTTCCTTACCAAAAAAGAAAACATTCATATCAGCTTCACATTGCTTTGTGGAAACTCAGGTTCATTTAATACCTCCGAAGAGGCCTTTCCATACATCAGTCTACCCATCCACTCATCTACTTGTTCTCCCAAACATCTATCCATCCATACTTCTATCCTTCCGTCCATCACCCCACCAATCCATTCATTCAACATTTATGAAGCACCTACCTTGAGGCAAGCCCTTTGCTAGATAGAAAAATGCTGTGAGAGTTATGAAAATAGAAAATAGCATCTTTTTTTGTTTTCTTTTTTGATATTTTTAAAAATAACTATTTTCCCTAAAGTCTCAGATAGTCTTTAGTTAGATCAAAATCTCAATACAGTTCTCTGTTCTCCCCATGTACTGGACAAAACAAGTCTGACTGATAATAGGAAACAGTTGGGAATCTACAGAGGAAGACGGGTTGCTATAGGGGCGAGGTGGAAACAGAGAAGAGACAGAGAAACTGAAAAAAGTGTTTGTGCATCATTCCCTTTAGCCACCGCCCTCCAAGAAATACGGGCAGACTCAGGGGAGGAAGTCAGAGAAATAAGGAACAAATTGTCTGGTTGCCTTTAGGAACATCGGGTGCTCTATTCACATCGATTATAGTTTCTAAGTTTTTATCAACATTTATTTATTTACTTCACTTTATATGTACACAGATTATGCCTATATGATATCAAATATTAAAGCAGGTGAGTTATTTGGTAACATTTTGTCTGCTTGATCAATGTAGGCTGTATAATATAGTTGGTAATAATTTGGGGGCCACATTTGATTATTTACAGTTTTATTATCCAGGCAATTCTTCATTTCCCATATATTTTATCATGTATGTGCCCTGCTACAGTGACCCTGAGAGTAACCTAAAGAGTTTTAATCTGATTTACAAATATCTTCGCATTTTATTTTTTGTGTCTCTTCTATCAACCTAGTCGTTTTTCTACAAGTGTGTTTATCCTTGGTAGTCAGACCATGCCGCCTGCAGTTAACCATAAAAAATTCATGTTTCTCAAGTTCACTTCAAAAGCACTACCTGATCTGTCAAAACACATTTCAAAATGTCAAAATGCCTTTCCATTATGGCCTTATTTGGTGCTGTGGTACTTTATAACCCCATTCTACTGGGAAAAAGAGGTGAAAAGACTCACAGATACTCTCTGCTGCAGGACACATAGCCATGCATGGATGTGGAGCAGGACATCCACAGACCAGCAGTGATTTAATCACTTATGTTTGTAAATTATGTAAATGCACATTCAGACCTTGGGGAAAAACAGACATTTTCAAAAACTGGAATAAAATCAATCACTGTAATTTTTAAGTTTTTTAAGATAAAACTAGCAAGAATAGCCACTCTTTGTCAACACTTTTAATTTTAAGGTGTATGTTAATTAGTAAAAGTTCTCTCTGCAAGTAGGTGTGAAGGTACTGACAGTTTCAGTCTTAATGTGTACTTTCATATGTAACCTAAATTTGCAGTATGAAACAGTAGAATGAGCATCAAGGAAATTGAGAAAGAGCTGCTGGACTGTCCTTCTGCAAGCCGTAGTCACTGCATCTTAGTATTTGCCACTCAACTTGATTTACAGTTCAAAATATTTCAGCATATGGCTGTGAAGGTCACTTGTTTCCTGTCCCAGCACAGCCAGTTAGCTTTTCAGGTTCCTCATCTTAAAGGACTCTAGCACCCCAACCTCACTGTTTTACAGTCTGTTAGAAAGTCTGTGTACTAAAGAACATATATTGCATACATCAATGCAACTTCATCATTATAGGAGAAAAAATAACCTCATGAGGAGGCCATCTTCATAATGAATCCATAACTACAATTACCTGTGTGAGAGCTCATAACCATTATTATGTGGATACCTACCTTAATATTATACGGATATTAAACAAAAGTGTTATTATGTGACAGACACTGTCTTGGGAATTGAGGGTACCGTAGCTGGAAAGCAATATAGACATGTGGCCTGTCCTCCTGGACCATATATTCCAGTAGGGAAATGTGATGGAGAGAGAAGTTTAGGAAACTTAGTATAAGGTGACGTCAATACCAAGCCATCTATGTTCAGCTTGCAACAGCCTATTTCAAGAAATGACTTAATTTATATGATTTCTTGCCTTGTAAGAAAAAAAATTGAGTCCTAAAATATAGATTGAAAGAAAATAAATTTAATACGAAGCAACATATAATAAACATTAAGTCAGTAATGGTCTGTGGAGCTAACATGGGCCACGTCCTGCCCTCCAAGCCCCGATCTCTGGTTGCCCCTCACTTCAATAACAGTGGCCAAGGAGGAGAGGGATATACTTGAGGGGTCTTAGGGATTGGCTACTCATGTGTTTCCTAATAGGGCTTCTCTCACATCTCAGCTGTGTGCATCGTATGCAGTCTTCGAAGAATCCATAGGTAATGATATCATATATGGTATTATATCCAGTCCTTAATAGGAATACAAGATAAATTTTGGAATCTGAAACTTATAACTTGATGGAAACAAAAAAAATGTAGTTTTCCTTTGACTTATTTTTTTCTGTGAGCATTCCTATTCTGCGGATCATTTTGAGACGGGGAAGAGCAAGATGGGCACTAGGCAGAATCCAGTCTCCCTCAGGGGTCCTGTGTCTCGTTGACAATTGTGCTGTCTTCCCCTCTCTCCACAGTGCTGTACCCGTGGCCCCACCTGGGGCTGCCTAGTCTTTAGGAGATGTAAATGAAGCCCGTACCCCACACTCCAGGGGAAGTCCAATGACCTCCTCAAGATTTCTGTGACACAGTAGGCACTTAAGCCTACCCCGTCCCATCTGCCTCTGAATCGCCACCTTTGCTGCACTCTTGATTTCACTCATTTTTCAATTCTTCCTGCTGTTCTATGCCCACTCAAAATTTCTATGCCACCTCCTTTTCTTTGATTTCCCTCAAGACAACTTCATTTGTGTGTAAAAGTTTTGAAGTAAGAGATGAGCTTTAAAAATATTAGACTTTAAGACTTTAACCATCTTTCTCTAAAAGTTATGGTTGCCCATTTCCTGCCAGGTTGTGCAACAATCTTTCTGCTGCAAAAATGACAATGCCCTTCACATCATGTGCAGAACAGTGAGCTCCCTCTCCCCAGCTCAGGCTCCCCTGCGAAAATGAAGGCCCACCCGCTCCAGACCTCCGTCTACTAGCACAGAAGACCTGCCCAACGTTTTATTTTTTCTTTATCCTTAATTAATCGATCTTTGTTACAGAATACATGAGAATAATATTCTGAAGTGATTTAATTTTCCACTAATATGAACTACGCTGCTCTCAAATGAAAGACAGTGGTGACTAAATCCACGTTGGGTTTTAAATAATTTTTTACTTTATTGCAAAACCTTGCTTTGAATCTGAGTTAAGTACCTCCTCCTCACTCCCACAGAATTCATCAAGGCACAAATTACTCTGTATTGTCATTATCTATTTAATTGTCTGTAGCTCCCACTAGGCTATTTCCATGAGCAAAGAAACCCTGTATATTTTTCACTGTTTTTTTGTAACACCTTAGGTTGCCTGGAAGTAGCTACCTGACAAATATTTGTTACTTGAATGAATGAATAGTATCATATCCTTGACAATGACAAGACCTGGATTTTCAACATCTTCTATGTTATCATATAGAAGATATTATGATAAAATGATTATAGTAAAAACCACAAAGCAAAACCCAAAAAGGGACCCCTTATCTATGGTCCTCATTCTGAAGCTGAGGAACTTTGTGGCCAGAGAAGAGAAGTGACTTCACCTCGTCTTCGCACGCTGTCAGGGCTGCACGGGGCTGGAAAGCAGACTGCCTCTCTCTCTCTGGCTCCTGCATCTTTCTGTTACAGCGCAGCTGCGCCTGAGGGCTCAGACATCCTGCCTCTCTGAACTATGGAGGAAGATAGTGGGCAGCTTTCCAGAGGCAAGCATTGATTGCTTTGCATCTCTACAAGTAGTGTGGGATATGAAGCAGCCTCCCACTCCTGGTAGTCTTAGATGTCTTTTCCAGTTTAGAAAAATAGCCCGGGGGAGCACCATTCTTGGCAAAAGTACACTGACATTCCAAGGGCATTACAGATTTTCAAACGCTGTTCTTGGACACCGGGAAGCTTTAGTTCCATGAAGGTGATCTAAACTGTTTCCTCTGGGTGTGGAAGGATTAGGATTTAAGAAACATAAGTGAAATTCATTTAAGAATAATAAGAATTGACCACCAAATACTGCTTGCTTGTTTATTTGTTCTGCAGATATATCTTCCAAGAAATATTTTTATTTCACATAACAGATGAGAATAGTGGGAAAAGGACTGATAATCCACAAGATTATAAAAGTGTTTTTGAGGGTAACTACTGGATATTTCGTTTCCACTGTGTCCTTCCCCTATCCCTTCAAGTTTCTCTGCATCTTGTCTGTCTTTTTGGCCTCACTGCCAACCTCTTCTTCATTCGCACCCTGCGTGCAAGCTATAGATAAGTGACTGGAAAGTATTATGAGAGAGGCAGTATATCAAAGATTGCCTCCATTCAAATCCCTGCTCTATCACTTTCTAGCTACATGACCTTCTAGCTGTGCTGATTTTGCTGTTCTGTTATTTCCCCATTTCAAAAAGAGGGAGAATAATAAGTAGAACTAATTGAGTAATTAGATGTAAGGCACTTGCCTAGCACATAATAATTGACCAATAAATATGACCTAAGATTGAGGACACTTTACCGTCAATAAAACTACACGTTTGAGAGGCCAGCCTGGTGGCGCAAGCCGTTAAGTGCATGCGCTCCGCTGTGGCGGCCCAAGGGTTCCATGATTCGGATCCCGGGTGCACACTGAAGCACCGCTTGGCAAGCCATGCTGTGGAGGCCTCCCATATAAAGTGGAGGAAGACGGGCATGGATGTTAGCCCAGGGCCAGTCTTCCTCAGCAAAAAAAAGAGGGGGATTGGTAGATGTTAGCTCAGGGCTGATCTCCTCACAAAAAAAAAAAAACTACAGGTTTGAACTACGAGTTTTTATGTAGTTCTTTTGTAACAAAGCCTGACCTGACCTGAGCTCATTTGACAGCAAAGCCAAACTTGAACTGCTGTGAGACTGTTTCTAGTCTGTATTTATTCTACCTAGTACAAATATATCTTTATATTTTACTGGAGAAATTAATTAGCTTGATTACTGGGTGCTGTACCAGACCCCACTGGGTGTTATAGAGTATATATGTTTCTCAAATCTCAAAAGATCTGAATTCTGGAATGCACTGGGATCCAAGAGTTTTGTATAAGACACCATGGGCGGGGCGGCCCCTTGGCTTAGCGGTTAAGTCCACACGCTCCGCTACTGGCTGCCCGGGTTTGGATCCCCGGCGCACACCAACGCACTGCTTGTCCAGCCATGCTGAGGCCGCATCCCACATACAGCAACTAGAAGGATGTGTAACTATGGCATACAACTATCTACTGGGGCTTTGGGGAAAAAACAAGGAGGAAGATTGGCAATAGATGTTAGCTCAGAGCCGGTCTTCCTCAGCAAAAAGAGGAGGATTAGCATGGATGCTAGCTTAGGGCTGATCTTTCTCACAAAAAAAAACAAAACAAAAGACACCATGCGCTTGGATTATAACTATTTCAATACCAGCCTCCCAATCGACTGTTTGCTTCACGTACTGCCTCCCTGACACAGTGTTTGTGTCATTTCCCCCCTAGCCTTGTCTTACTCATTCAGGGAGACTCACATCCAGTGTGTAGAGCTCTGTGGAACCACCTTTACTGTTCCAAACAGCTGGACTTTTCTCCTTTTTGTTGCCCCATAGGTTTTAACACTGTACTCTAGATAATTTTCTTTGCTATATTTTGTGAATTGTATTCTGAGAAAATTAGGCAACATTTCAGTGAACATACGAAATTGTCCCCAATGTAAATTTTCTGCTAACACTATTTACTTCATAAAAGTAATCATGGAATGTTTAAAACTCTGTTTTAAACTTATACTGAAGTGCTGAATATTTGTAATGATTAAATAAACTATGTGAGTAATAATCACGTGTTCTTCTTTGTGATTGGAAAAGATAAACTATGTTGTTGTTAGGAAATCTGTCCTGACTTGCTTATAATTTTGGGAAACCACCACTACCAACAAAACAGCAGGCTTCCCATTGCCACAGGAAAAACTATTCCCCTTGAGTTTTGAACAACCACAGATGTTTCTGTGATGTACTCCTCGAGATAGTCATATGGGAACAATTCCAACAAGATATCAGAGGGCATTTTGAAGCTTTATAGATCTAAGAAGCCATTATGCACTATAATCTTTAAGATTTTATGTCAACATATTTTGAGAATTTTTTCTTTTATTTTCTTTTTACAGCATTTATTTTTTCCTATTACAAAAATAACATGTCTGTTGTAGAAGAATTAGAAAATATATATAAGCAAAAAGATGAAAATGAAAGTTGCTAATCATCTCACTATCTAGAAATGATATTATTTATGTATTTATGATATTATTTGCCTATATATACATGCTTAAATAATGTATGTTTAAGTATGTATATGTGTGCTTGTGTATCATGGATCTACTATGTTTTAGTTATTGTGAAACGGTTATATTATTCTGCAAAGGAAGCAATTATACTTTGGAATCTCTAAATGCATTTAGATATGGTCTCGAGGAGAAAAAATAAGTAAATCACACATATAGAAGTATATAATTACAAATCGTGGTTTTCTATGAAGGAAATCAACAGGGACTGAAATATAGGAAAACAATGGCAGAGGATAGAGTCGTTAGGGAAGGAGTCTCAGAGGAGAAAAATTTAAAAGGCAGTGTGTCTAGAATACTGGGCAAAGTAGAGAGTGAAACAAGACGAAGGGGGAGAGGTCGATAGAAACCAGATTGTGCAGTGTCCTATGGTCCATTGTAAGATCAGCTTACTCTGATGAACAATGGGAAAGCATCAGAGAGCTCGCTCCAGATAGGCTGATGTGATTTGGCTAAATCTGGGTTATTCCACCTCAGCACCATTGACATTTCAAGTCAGATCATTCTTTGTTTTAAAGGGCTGTTCTGTGTGTTGTAGGACGTTTAGTAGCACCTCTGGCCTCTATCATGCCAGTAATAGCTCCCCCAGATATGACAACCAAAAATGTCCCCAGACAGTGCCAAACATCCCCTGTGAGTTAAAGCAAAATTGCCCTGCTTAAAAACAACTAGTTTAAATGATTAAAAATTATTCTGGCTACTAAAGGAAGGAAAGATTTGCTCCTTCGCTTGTGGCAGCATACCTCCTGGTCACAACAGGCAGCCAACCTGTCACCACAAAAGCCACCAGCCTTGAAATAAAACTCACTGGGGGATTTCAGGGCAGCAGTAAAGAAAGAAGCTGGATGCTTGATGCATCAAGGGGTTGCTGAACCAACCAACCTGAGTCTGGCATTATATTTTTCTTACTATTATGTGATAAAATATATTAAAATAAAAAGTATAATAGAATGGATGGTGAGGATGAGAAAGCAAGTCAAAGTACAAAATGGAATACTGCTGAGGTCCAGTGAGGAGGTAGCTAGTGGTCCACATAGAAGAGGATAGTGTTTTGGAAGATGGGGACATGCGTTAGAGTTGTGTCTATGGTGTCTTGGAGTTGTGGCTGTAGTCAAGTTGTTTTGGAACTTGAATAGACATGACTTGAATTTATACCTCAATCCAGCTATCATCTCATTCCTTTGTTCTATTTTACAGCAACATTTCTCACAAGAGTTGTTGGTTTTCCAGAAAAAGAATGAAAAAGTATATATGGTATGTGTATTATCTTAGTATATGACCAAGGTTACTGCATAAATCAAGTGGCACAAAATGGACTCTTCCAGCATAAATGTTGCAAGAAATGGCAGTCTGAATAATTTTAAAAAATAGATTTCCTAAACCACATTTTTAAAAACTAAAACCCAGGTTGATAGACATAAATTTGGAAAGACTTTAAAACTATGAGAAATAATATAGGAGAACATTTCTATGATATTGGAAGAGAAAGGGATATTTAAGGATGATCTAAGAGGAAATTTCACAGAAGAAAAAATATTTGAAATGTATGACAACATAAAACAAAAAATTTTATGTCTTATGAAAGACTTCATAAACCAAATATAAAGACAAAAAACAGTTTTAAAAATATTTCTTTAATACGTATAACAGATACAGGATTTATATACAGAATATACAAAGAACTTCATATCTAAAAGAAAAAGGCAACCCAATTGAGATACATGCTAAATAATTCCTAACAGAGGTTCACAAATGCTCTGCCCAAATATGAGCAGCTCTCAACTTTACTATTAATTAAGGAAACACAAGTCAAAGCAGAAATAGTCAACTTCATTCACAAAATATATATTCACAAAATACATTATATTGACAAAAAATAATCCTGACAATTTCCATTTTTTTAACCACATGGAATACAAGAATTCTTACAGTTTCTAGTGAGAACAAAGTAGGATAACTGTTTTGCAGAATGATTTGTAAATATCCAGTAACAGTTATAATATGTTGGTTTTAAAAACATCAAGAAATTTGACTTCTGCTTATATATGTACCTTAGAGAAATTCTGTGCAAGCATATCATGGGACATTGCAACATTATTTACAGCAACAAAAACAAAATCTAAATATTCACATAACGTAAAGGTCGAAAGAGGTTAAAATGACTTAACTATACCCATATATCAACAGGCTAGAACTGAAAAATATAATGTTGGCTCTTATAAATAATATTCTATTGAAGATTCTGTGCATATATTTTTGGTGCTCATGTATATGCATTTCTGTTGGATATTCACCTCAAAGTAAAATTGCTGACCTGGAGGGTATTGTATGTTTTGCTTTAGTAGATTAGATAGTAGATTTAGTAGATTATATGTTTCAATGGTTTTCAAAGTGGTTATGCCAATTTACATACTCACTAGTAGTGGAAAAACTAGGCGTAACCCAAATATTATCAGCAGTACAATATATCAATAAATTGCAGTACATTCATAAAATAAAATGCTATTGAGCAACAGAAGTGAAAGAACTACTGCTTCACGCTAAAGAGAGAGAGAAATCTCACAGACAACGCTGAGGGAAAGAAGCTTGACATGGAGTGTATGTCTTATGATTCCATTTATTTTGAGTTAAAACAATAACAAATCTAATACTTGGTGAAAGAAGTCAGAATAGTAATTGTTTAGGGGAGTTGTAAGTGAATGAGGACCCCAGAGCAGCTTCTCTGTGCTGGCAATGTTCCACGCCGTGATCTGTATGAGGGTTCCCAGGGCCCATTCATTTGGCAAAAATTGATCCAACTTCACAGTTAGTATCTGTGCCCTTTATGTATGTTTTAATTCATCAAAAATTTAGAAATATAATATTAATTAAAAAGTAAGATACAGAATGATTAATAGAATATACCAACATATATGTAAAATTTTCAAAGGTAAACAAAGCAACACTATATTTTTTGCATATCTATCTACCTACCTACCTTAACATATATCTACAGATCTACATTTGTATATATGTATATATTTCTAAGGAAGGAAGTCAGAGAATGAGCCTGGCAAGTTGAAAATAAAAGACTTCATTTATCTGTAGGGATAATGGTAACACCTACTTCATAGGACTCTTGTGATAACTGGATGAGTTAGATATAAAACATGGAAAACAAGGTGGGGCACAAAGGGAGCACTAACTGATATATACCATCGTACTTGTTTCCATCGTGCTACCAGGGGTAGCATTTCAGCAAGAAGTAGGATTAGGCCTTTGGAAATAGAACTTTGGAATTGTCACCTACCTTGTCACTTGCCACATAACTGAGTTTAGTGAATTGAGAGTTTCCACTCTCAAATATATGTTTAATGTGTGTGTATGAGCGTGTATCCTCTGTGTTTGTGTATATGCATATACGTATATGTATACATATGTATTCTCTGTATAGGTATGTATACACATTCTCTGAAACTTTAAATTGTAAATTTTAAAGTTTAATCTTTAATTATGCTGAGCAACATCATTACCCTTTATCCATAGGAAAATTGTTATAGCAGAAGATTTCATTATTCAACTTTAATTGCTAAGTATAAGCTTTAGAATTCACATCTTTTATTTCGTAAATCATGAATGAGACAGTCAGCATAGAGGACAAATTTGGGCTAGTTACGATGCATATAAATATTACGGAACTGCGAATTTCCTATGAGTTTAGTTGCTATTTACTCAAAGCATGGTATGGTGTGCTTTTTTAGCCACAATCATTTTGACCCTTGTCCTTTCTCTGATCTTGCTTTATAGTTATGACCACCACCAAGATCAGAGTTCTCAGATGCATGCTACTTTTAAGAAAATAAAAACAGAAAAACAGGAAAGCTAAAGTTTTTATGATTCAAACATAAGTTTGGAAATTGATTTTATTCATTAGAAATATCTCCAAGGGAGTAACAACATCCACAATGTGTAATAATTTACCTAAACTCCAGCAAACAACTTTATTTCAGCCAAATATTTCTTTTCTTTTCTTAAATCTAATTTATTATTTTTTTATTTTTTTCACTGACATAACATTGGTTTATGACATTATATAAATTTCAGATGTACATCACTGTATTTTGACTTCTGTATAGACTACATCATATTCATTATGAAAACTCTAGTTGCCATATGTCACCATACACATGTGTCCCTTTATCTCTTTCATCATACCCCGCATTCCCCTCCGGTAACCACCAAACTGTTCTCTGTATCTATGTGTTTATCTGCCACATATGAATGATCATGTCATTTTTATTCTTCATTTTATTAATGTGGTGTATCACATTGATTGATTTGCAGATGTTTAACCATCCTTGCATTTCTGGAAAAAAATCCCACCTTATCATGGTGTATGATCCTCTCAATATGTTGTTGTATTCAATGTGTTAATATTTTGTTGAGTGTTTTTGAATTGATGTTCATCAGCGATATTGGCCTGTAATTTTCTGTTTTTGTGTTGTCATTTTCTGGTTTTGGTGTCAGGATAATGTTGGCCTCGTAAAGTAAGTTAGGAAATATCCCCTTCTCTTCAATTTTTTGGAAGACTTTGAGAAGGATAGGTGTTAAATCTTCTTTGAATGTTTGGTAGAATTCACCAGAGAAACTGTCTGGTTCTGGACTTTTGTTTGGGGGAAGTTTTGATTACTATTTCAATCTCTTTACTAGTGATTGATCTATTCAGATTCTCTATTTCTTCTTTTTTTTTTAGAACATGGATTTTTTGTCTTTTTCAATTATTTTATTGAAGTTATATTGGTTTATAACATTGTGTAAATATCAGGTGCACATTATTACATGTTGGTTTCTGTATAGACTGCATTGTATTCACCACCAATAGTCTAGATTTTATCCATCTCCATATATATGTGCCCCTTTACCCCTTTCACCCTCCCCCCACCACTTGCCCTCTGGTAACCACTAATCTGTTCTCCTTATCCATGTTTGTTTATCTTCCACAAATGAGTGAAATCATATGGTGTTTGTCTTTCTCTATCTGGCTTATTTCAATTAGCATAATACCTTTGAGGTCCATCCATGTTGTCACGAATGGTGTGATCTTGTTTTCTTTTTTTTATACCTAAGTAGTATTTCATTGTATATATATACCACATCTTCTTTATCCATTCATCCATTGATGGGCACTTGGGTTGCTTCTGTGTCTTGGCTATTGTGAATAATGCTGCAATGAACATAGGCATGCATAAGTCTCTTTGAATTGTTGATTTCATGTTCTTCGGATAAATACCCAGTAGTGGGATAGCTGGATTGTATAGTATTTCTATTTTTAATGTTTTAAGAAATATCCATACTGTTTGCCATAGCGGTAGCACCAGCTTGCATTCCCACCAACAGTGTAGGAGGGTCCCCTTTTCTCACCATCGTCTCCAACATTTGTTATTTCTTCTCTTGTTAATTATAGCCATTCTGAAGGGTGTAAGGTGATGATATCTCATTGTAGTTTTGATTTGCATTTCCCTAATGACTAGTGATGTTGAACATCTTTTCATGTGTCTGTTGGCCATCTGTATATCTTCTTTGGAAAAATGTCTGTTCACATCCTCTGCCCATTTTTTAATCCAGTTTGTATTTTTTGTTGTTGAGTTGTATGAATTCTTTATGTATGTTGGAAATTAACTCCTTTTGGATATATCATTTGGAAATATTTTCTCCCAGCTGGTGGGTTGTCTTTTCATTTTGTTTTCCTTTGTCTTGCAGAATATTTTTGGTCTGGTGTAGTCCCATTTTTTAATTTTTTCTTTTGTTTCCCTTGCCTGAGGAGGCATGGTAGTTGAAAAGATACTGCTAAGACTGATATCAGAGTGTACTGCCTGTAATTTCATCTAGGTGTTTTATGTTTTCAGGTCTTACATTCAAGTGTTTAATCCGTTTTGAGTTAATTTTTGTGTATGGTGTCCTATAATGGTCCACATTCATTCTTTTGTATGAAGCCCTCCTGTTTTCCCAACACCATTTATTATTATTATTTTTAAAGATTTTATTTATTTATTTATTTTCCCCCCAAAGCCCCACTAGATAGTTGTATGTCATAGCTGCACATTCTTCTAGTTGCTGTATGTGGGACGCGGCCTCAGCATGACCGGAGAAGCGGTGCGTCAGTGCGCGCCCGGGATCCGAACCCGGGCCTCCAGCAGCGGAGCGCACGCGCGTAACCGCTAAGCCCCAGGGCCGGCCCCAGCACCATTTATTGAAGAGAGTTTCCTTTCTCCATTGTATGTTCTTGGCTCCTTTGCCAAAGATTAGGTGTCCATAGATGTGTGGTTTAATTTCTGGACTTTCAATTCTGTTCCATTGATCTCCTTGTGTGTTTTTCTGACAGTACTATACTGTTTTGATTATTATAGCTTTGTAGTATATTTTGAAGTCAGGGATTGTGCTACCTCCAGCTTTGTTGTTTTTTCTTAGGATTGCTTTGGCTATTTATGGCCTTTTGTTGTTCCATACGAATTTTAGGATTATTTTTTCTATTTCCTTGAAGAATGTCATTGGGATTCTGGTTGGGATTGCATTGAATCTGTAGCTTGCTTTAGGTAATATGAACATTTTAACAATGTTTATTCTTCCAATTCATGAGCACAGAATATCTTTCCATTTCTTTATGTCTTCTTCAATTTCTTTCAATAATGTCTTATACTTTTCCGTGTATAGGTCTTTCACCTCTTTGGTTAAATTTATTCCTAGATATTTTATTCTTTTTGTTATGATTGTAAATGGGATTTTATTCTTAACTTCTCTTTCTGCTAGTTCATTATTAATGCATAGAAATGTAACCGATTTTTGTATGTTGACTTTGTACCCTGCAACTTTGCTGTAGTTGTTGATTATTTCTAATAGTTTTTTGGTGGATTCTTTATGGTTTTCTATATATAAAATCATGTCATCCACACACAGTGAGAGTTTTACTTCTTCTTTTCCAATTTGGATCCCTTTGATTTCTTTTTCTTGCCTAATTGTTCTGGCCAAAACTTCTAGTATTATGTTGAATAAGAGTGGTGGGAGTGGTCATCCTTGCCTTTCTCCTGTTCTCAGAGGAATAGCTTTTAGTTTTTCACCACTGGGTGTGATGTTGGCTGTAGGTTTGTCATATATGGTCTTTATTATGTTAAGATACTTTCCTTCTCCACCCATTTTATTGAGAGTTTTTATCATAAGTGGATATTAGATCTTGTCAAATGCTTTCTCTGCATCTATTGAGATGATCCTGTGACTTTTATTCCTCATTTTGTTAGTGTGGTGTATAACATTGATTGATTTGTGGATGTTGAACCATACCTGCATCCCTTGGATAAATCCCACTTGATTGTGGTATATGCTCATTTTAATGTGTTGTTGTATTCGATTTGTTAACATTTTGTTGAGGACTTTCGCATCTATGTTCATCAGCAATATTGGCCTGTAATTTTCCTTTTTTGTGTTGTTCTTTTCTTGTTTTAGTAACAGGGTAATGTTGGCCTCATACAATGAGTTAAGAGATGTTCCATCTTCTTCACTATTTCAGCAGAGTTTGAGAAGGTTAGGTATTAAATCTTCTTTGAATATTTGGTAGAATTCACCAGAGAAGCCATATGGTCCTGGACTTTTGTTTTTGGGGATTTTTTAAAATTACTGTTTCAATCTTTGACTTATGTTTGGTCTATACAGATTCTGTCTTTCTCCTTGATTCAATTTCAGAGGGTTGTATGATTCTAAGTATTTATTCATTTCTTCTAGGTTATCTACTTTGGCATATAGCTTTTCGTAATATTCTCTTATAATCCTTTGTATTTCTGTGGTATACATTGTAATTTTTCCTCTTTCATTTCTGATTTTATTTGAGCCTTCTCTCTCTTTTTCTTAGTGAGTCTGGCTAAGGGATTCTCAATTTTGTTTATCTTCTCAAAGAACCAGCTCTTAGTTTCATTGATCCTTTTTAATATACTTGTTCTTTTCCTAGTTCTTTTAGGTGTAGTTTAAGATTACGTACTTGAGATTTTTCTTGTTTGTTGAGGTAGACCTGTATTGCTATAAATTTCTCTTTTAGTACTGCCTTTGCTGCATCCCATAAGAGTTGGTATGCTGCATTTTCATTTTCATTTGTCTCCAGATGTTTTTTGATTTCTCCATTGATCCAATGGTTATTCAGTAGCATGTTGTTTAGTCTCCACATATTTGTGACTTCCCCAACTTTTTTCTTATAGTTGATTTCTAATTTCATAGCATTTTGTGGTCAGAAACGATGCTTGATATGATTTCTATCTTAAATTTATTGAGGCTTGCCTTGTTTCCCAACATATTGTCTATCTTTGAGAATGTTCCATGTGCACTTCAGAAGAATATGTATTCTGCTGTTTTTGGATGGAATGCCCTCTATATATTAATTCCATCTGGTCTAGCATTTCATTTGAGGCCACTGTTTCCTTGTTAACTTTCTGTCTGGATGATCTATCCATTGATGTAAGTAAGGTGTTGCGTTCCCCTACTATTACTATGTTGCTATCAAATTCTCCCTTTAGGTCTATTAATAGTTGATTTATATACTTTGGTGTTCCTGTGTTAGCTGTATATCTATATTAGTGTTATATCTTCTTGGTGGAATGTCCCTTTTATCATTATATAGTGCCCATCTTTGTCTCTCATTATCTTTTTTATCTTGAAGTCTGCTTTGTCTGATATAAGTATGGCTACCCCCCACTTTCTTTTGCTTGCCATTTGCTTGAAATATGAACTTCCATCCCTTCACTCTGTACCTGTGTTTGTCTTTAGAGCTGAGAAGTGTTTCCTGGAGGCAGCATATTGTTGGGCTTTTTTTTTTAATCCATCCCACTGCTCTGTTTATTTTGTTTGGTGAATTCAATCCATTTACATTTGGAGTGATTATTGATATTTGATCGCTTAATACTGCCATTTTATCTTTTGTTTTCTGGTTGTTCTATATTTCCATTGTATCTTTTCCCTTGTATTTCTGACTGCCATTTCAGTTTGGTGGTTTTCTGTGATGGTTTTTTCAATTTTTTCTTTATTTGTGATTTGTGACTCTGTTCTGATTTTTTGTATTGTGGTTACCATGAGGTTTTTACAAAAGATTTCATAGATGAGGTAATCCTTTTTCTGATAGCCTCTTATCTCTATCAGCCTAAGCAAGTTCAATCCTTTTCCACTTCCCCTTCTATTTTTTTATTGTCACAAATTATTCTTTTTTTATGTTGTGAGTTTCTGACTACATTGAAGTGGTTATAGTTATTTTTGATGCTTTCTTTCCCTTTATCCCCTGTGTTATAATTGTTTGCTAATCTATTCTGATAGAGAGCTACAGTTTTTCTGATTTTGTCTGTCAGCTTTACCCTTTGTTGAAAGCTTTGTAAACTTTTGCCTTTTTGTTTCATGCAGGGGGGCTCCCTTCATCATGTCTTGTAAGGCAGGTCTAGTGGCAATGACTCCCTCAGCTTTTCTTTGTCTGGGAAAGCTTTTATTTCTCCATCATATCTGAAGGATAATTTCACTGAGTAGAGTATTCTTGGCTGATAGTTTTTCTTACAATATTTTGAATATATCATTCCACTCTCTCCTAGCCTGTAAGGTTTCTGCTGAGAAAGCCACTGAAAGCCTGAAGGGGGTTCCTTTGTAGGTTATTTTCTTCTGTCTTGATGCCCTTAATATTTTTTCTTTCTCATTAACTTTTTAAAGTTTTAATATTATATGCCCCAGAGAAGGTTTTCCTGCGTTGGTGTAATTAGGAGTTCTATTGGCTTTATGCACTTGTATGTCCAGTTCCTTCCCCAGGGTTGGGAAGTTCTCAGTTCTATTATTTCTTTGAACAAGCTCTCTGGTACTTCCTCCCTTCCTTTTCCTTCCTGGATACCTATAATCCTTATGTTACTTTTCCTAATTAAGTTGGATATTTCTCAAAGAATGTCTTCATTTTTTTTAAATTTTCATTTTCTATCCTCCCTGCCACCTGAACTATTTCTAGATTTCTATCTTTGAGGTCACTAATTCTCTCCTCCATAAGGTCTACTTTATTTTTTATGCTTTCTATGTTATTTTTTATCTCATTAATTGTGTTCTTCATAACCAGAATTTCTGTTTGGGTTTTGCTTTAGAATTTCAATCTCTTTGGTGAAGTATTCCTTCTGTTCATTAATTTTATTTCTGAGCTCTTTGAACTGTCTTTATGAGTTTTTTTAGAACTCATTGAGTTCCTTTATAATAGCTATTTTGAATTCTCTGTCAATTAGATCGTAGTCTTCTGTGACTTCAGGTTTGGTTTATGGAGAGTTGTCATTTTCCTTTTGTTCTGCTGTGTTACTGTAGTTCTTCATGGTGTTTGATGAGTTGATCCTCTGCCAGTGTATTTGTGGTAGTAATCACCTTTTCTTACTTGGGTACAGTTTTGGTTAGTTCTGGTCACCTGGGTCTCATGTTCCTCCGTTGGCTCTCTGCCACCTAAGATGCTGCTGTCCCACGCACCAGCTGCACTGCTCTTCCTGGGTTGTCAAGGGGTGGTGGTTGTACTGCTACCAGGGTGCTGAGTCCATGAGTGTCACTATCACTGGCAGGGGGTTGGGTACTGGGAAATTGTGTACAGCCCCCGCTGCTGGTGGAGCTGGTGTCGGGGTTGCCACCACTGGGGGCTGAGTCACCAGTTCTGCTATGGTTCCTGTTGCTTCTGGTCACAGATTCCACCTGCCACCATTGGAGAGGGCAGGCGCTGTTTTTTTCTGTTCCCACCCTGTCTGGTAATAATTGTGCCAGTTGACTGCTCAGCATTCACAGGGGAAGGGCCACAGCCGCTCAAAAAGGCACCTTTACTCAGGCTGAGCTGCCATCACACGGCAGGATGCTTTTGTGTGGGTGGGACCACTGCGGTACGGTGGTCACTCCCATGGGTCAGGCTACCACTGCTCCACAAGCATTCGTGTGCAGCCTGGGCTGCCCCCACCTCCAGTCACAGTCACACTGGCCACTCTTTGAGGATCCATGACATGACCTGGATTGCTCTCACTGGGGGGGGGGAGCTGCACCCCTAGTTCTGCTGCTTCCTGGGGATTCGGTCCACCCACCTTCAGATATAGAGCTGCATAGATCTCTCAGGAATCCTGTTGTGCCATGTAGGGAATCCTCTATCGGTTAATGGATGTCCATTTAATTGTAACTTAGAGGGGGAGACAAAGGGAACAACTCACTGCACCATGATGTTGATATCACTCTCCAGATTCTCTATTTCTTCTTGATTCAGTTTTGGGAGGTTGTATGAGCCTAAGAACTTATTCATTTCTTCTAAGTTATCCAATTTGTTAGCACATAGCTTTTCATAGTATTCTCTTAAAACCTTTTGTATTTCTGTGTTATCTACTGTAATTTCTCCTCTTTCATTTCTGATTTTACTTATTTGAGCCTTCCCTCTTCTTTCTTAGTGAATCTAACTAACAATTTGTTGATTCTGTTTATTTTTTAAAGAGCCAGGTCTTAGTCTCATCAATCTTTTCTATTGTCCTTTTTAGTCTCTATTTCATTTATTTCTGCTCTGATTTTTATTGTTTCCTTTCTTCTACTGACTTTGGGCTTCATTTGCCCTTTTTTTTTTTTTTCTAGTTCCACTAGATGTATTGTTCAATTTTTTTTTTCTTGAAGTAGGCCTGTATTTCTATGTACTTCCCTCTTAGCACCACTTTTGCTGCATATGATAGATTTTGGTATGTTGTGTATCATTTTCATTTGTCTCCAGGTATTTTTTGATTTCTCCTTTGATTTCTTTGTTGATTCAATAGTTTTTCAGTAGCATGTTGTTTAGTCATCACATATTTGCGACATTCCCAGCTTTCTTCTTGTAGTTTATTTCTAGTTTCATACCATTGTGGTCATAAAAGATGCTTGATATGATATCAGTCTTCTTAAATTTATTGAGACTTGTTTTGTTTCCCAACATATGGTCTATCTTTGAGAATGTTCTATGTTTACTTGAGAAAAATGTGTATTCTACTGCTTTCCTATGGAATGTTCTATATATATATATCTACTAAGTCCAACTGGTCTAATGTTTTAATTAAGGCTGATGTTTTCTTATTGACATTCTGTCTGAATGATCTATCCACTGATGTAAGTGGGATGTTAAAGTCCCCTACTATTATTGTGTTGTTATTAATATCTCCCTTTACATCTGTTATTAGTTGCTTTATATAAATTTGTGTGCCTATGTTAGGTGCATATATATTAGTAAATGTTATGTCTTCTTGATGGATTTTCCCCTTTATATTTATATAACATCCATCTTTTGTCTCTTATTATCCTTTTTGGCTTTAAGTCTATTTTGTGTGATGTAAGTATGACTATATCTGCTTCCTTTTGGGTGCCATTTGCTGGGAGTATCATCTTCCATCCCTTCACTCTCAGCCTATGTTTGTCTTTAGAGCTGAGATGGATCTCCTGGAGGCAGCATATAGTTTGGCATTGTCTTTTTTTTAATCCTTCCAGCCACTTTCTGTGTTTTGATTGGTGAATTCAATTCACTTACATTTTGGGTGATTATTGGTACATGAGGACTTAACACTGTATTTTATCTTTTGTTTTCTAGTTGTTCTATATTTCTGGTGTTTATTTTTCCTTGTGTTTCTGTCTGCCATTTCAGTTTGGTGGTTTTCTGTGATGTATTTCCCAGTTTCCTTTTTTTTTTTTTTTTATTTTTTGTGACTCTGCTCTAAATTTTTGTTGTGTGGTTACCGGGAGGTTTGTATAAAATGTCTTATAGATGACATTTTATCTTCATTTGCCTACGCAGGTTCTGTTGCCTTCCTTTTCCCCTTCTATGTTTTTGTTGTTACAAATTATCCCTTTTTGCATTGTGTATTTAGAGCCAAATTGAAGTGGTTATAGTTATTGTTAATGCTTTCTTTCCCTTTAACCTTTATGTTATAATTAAACTTTTATTAACCTATTCTGATATAGAATTGCAATTTTCTAATTCCGTCTGACTATTTATCACCTTGCTCAAAGCTTTGTATACCTTTGCCTTTTCATTTCAGGCAGGAGAGCACTTTTCTACATTTCTTGTAAGGCAGGTCTAGTGGCAATGAACTCCCTCAACTTTTGTTTGTCTGGGAAAGCTTTTATTTCTCCTGTGTATTTGAAAGATAACTTTGCTGGATAAAGTATTCTTGGCTGACTGCTTTTATCTTTCAATATTTTGAATATATTATTCCACTTTCTCCTGGCCAGTAGAGTTTCTGCTGACAAATCTGCTGATAGACTAATGAGGATTCCCTTGTTAGTTATTGTTTTGTTTTTCTCTCTGGCTGCCCTCAATATTCTTTTCTTGTCATTGACTTTTGACAGTTTTAATATAATGTGCCTTGGAGAGGTCTTTTTGCATTGAGATAATTAGGTGTTCTATTAGCTTAGTGTAGTTGCATATCCAGTTCCTTCCCTAGGTTTGGGAAGTTTGCAGCTATTTCTTTTTGTGTGTGTGTGTGTATGAGGAATATCAGCCCTGAGCTAACACCCATGCTAATCCTCCTCTTTTTGCTGAGGAAGACTGGCTCTGAGCTAACATCTATTGCCAATCCTCCTCTTTTTTTTTTCCCCCAAAGCCCCAGTACACAGTTGTATGTCATAGTTGCACATCCTTCTAGTTGCTGTATGTGGAACGTGGCCTCATCATGGCTGGAGAAACAGTGCATCAGTGCACACCCAGGATCCAAACCCAGGCAGCCAATAGCAGAGCGTGCGCACTTAACCACTAAGCCACAGGGCTGGCCTGCAGCTATTTCTTTAAATAAGCTCTCTGCTCCCTTATCTCTCTTTTCCTTTGGGATACCCATCATATTTATGCTGCTTTTCTTAATTGAGCCAGATATTTCTTGTAGAATTTCTCCATTCTTTTAAAATCTTAGTTCTCTCTCCTCTTCCACCTTAATTGTTTGTAGATTTCTATCTTTGAGCTCAGTAATTCTCTCTTCCATATTGTCTGCTCTATTTCTAATGCTTTTTACTTTATTCTTCATCTCATTTATTGTGTTCTTCAGCTCCAGAATTTCGTTTTCTTCTTTTCTAGGGTTCACTCTCTTTGATAAAGTACTCCTTTTGTTGATTAATTTTATTTCTGAACTCATTGAACTGTCTTTGTGAGTTTTCTTGTAGCTCATAGAGTTTCTTCATGACAACTATTTTGAATTCTCTATCAGTTGGATTGCAACCTTCTGTGACTTCAAGTTTTATTTCTGGAGAATTGTCTTTTTTTTTAGTGTGATACTGTGTTACCATAATTTTTTATGGTGCTTGATGAGTTGTTTCTCTGCCGATGCATTTGTAACAGCAAACACTTTTCTTACTTAGATAAGATGGCTTACTTTTATTCTGAGTTGCTTCTGGTTGTATTTGAGAGCTAGTGCTTTCCACCCTCCACTCCCTCTGCCAGAGGTGTTGTCAGTGCCCTCCTTGTGCTGTTTGTCCCTGTGAACTTTGTGGTGCCTTGCTGCCACCAGAGTCACCAGGCTGGTGAGGACCTATGCTGTTTCTGGGGTTTTCTGGATCTCAGTTTCCCCCACCACAGCAGGGGGAGTGGGAGGCTGGATCAGGAACTGGGAGCTGGGGTCACAGGCCCCTCTGCCATATCTAGGCTTTTTGGGTCCACAGGTGTCACTGCCATGAGTGGGAAGAGCCAGGATTGTGGCCTCCACTGCAGCTGGGAGGGATTGGGATTGTGGGCTCCACTGTCACTGCTACTGGGCTGTCCATGACCTCAGACGCTACTGTGGCTGGAGGGCCACTACCACATGCGCTGCATCCCCTGCTGCTCCCAGGTTTTCTGGGTGTGCTAGCACCACCACTGCTGGAGAGACACTGGGTTTGCAGGTGTTGCTGTCAGTGCTGGGTGAGCTAGGATCACAAGCACTATCATCACCACCTTGAGGGGAGGGGCATCTGGGTCTTGGGCACTGCTGCAGTTGCTACAGCCTCTGGTCCTCCATGCTGCCATGGTTCCTGAAGCCTTAGGTCACCAGTGGCACCACCACTGCTGGGGGAAGGGAAGGAGCTCGGTTGCAGGTTCCACTATGGCTCCTGGAGCCTCTGGTCACAGGTGCTGAGTTCATCGCCAAGGGCATCAGGGTCTTAGATACAGTCCCTACTGCTGGAAGAGTTGGGGTTGCAGGTGCTGCCACTGCTGTTGGAGGAGGTGGAAGGAGATGGCTCATGGGCACTGCAGCAGTTCTTGGAGCCTATGGTTGTGGGCACCACGCTGGTTGCTGGAGCCTCTGGTCACGCGCACTGCCTCATTTCCTGGAAACTTCCTTCACAGGCATCGCCACAGTTCCTGGAGCCTCCGGTCACGTGCGCCGCCTCATTTCCTGGAACTTTCATTCATGGGCATTGTCACGGTTCCTGGAGCCTCTGGTCTCAGGAGCTGCCACCGCTGCTCCTCTGGTTCCACTGTTTTCATGAGGTTCAGTCCACTCACCTTCAGATGTATAGATGTATGGATCTCTCAGGCATTCTAGTGTCCTGTTCAGAGAGTCCTTTATTGGTCTATGGATGTCCTATTGGTTGTAACTTAAAATGGAGAGACAAAGGGGCAATTCACTTAACCATGATGCTGGCATCACCCTCCAAATATATCTTTTCTGACATTGAAAAGGAGGTGCATTTATTGAATCATCAAACACTTGCTTTAAAAAAAAGTAGTACTACTTATTGAAACATACCATATGCCTGACACTAGACTGGGCCTGGGGATAAGTGGTGATCAAATAAGACTAGATCCTTTCAAGTTTAATGTCTTTTAGGGAAGACCACAATGGTAAGTGCCCTGAAGGATAAGCACTGCCTGACATAAAAATATTGAATGGGGATGGCAGGACAAGCCTTATCTGGGACAGTTATAGGAGACTATCTCCCCTCTCACTAATGCATTCTTAATGTTGGCAAAAAACAATTATATTTCTGCTAAATTGCCTTATGAGACTTTAACCTGGCTTAATGGGATTGACATACAATGTGAATCACCCTCATAAATTTATTTTTGTCCTTTTCCTGCACTTTTCTAAACCTGATTTAAAGAACAGTGGTCAACCTTTAAAGAAATAATAAGTAGAACTTAAGCCAAAAATAAATAAATAAATATATAAGTTCTTAACATATACACTGTAGTTTTAATGTTTTTATATTTGAAATGTATTAGGTGGGAATGCATTTTTATAGAATTCAAAATTGCTTAAATAATGTGCTGGTGGAGTTTTTAAACATAGAAAAGAGTAAGTAACTCACTCAAGACCTTTTTAGCACTACAATGTTAAATATAGGACTGATGATCAGAATAAACTTTTCCCACACTTTACTACTGAAGTGATAAGAATTTTAAGCACAGAGGTTTAAAAAAAAAAAAATGATAGCAAGAAAATGACCATACAATATTGTCTGCAAATGAAAAAAACAGTGTGTGCGTTTGCTTTTTAAAATAACTGTTATCTAGAATTTAAGATAATATAAATAACAATTGACTAAGATGTGAGGGTGATGTAGTGGAATGAAGACAATACTTATTACAGTCTTGTTAATATATCTGATATAGTCTTATTAATACATCTGAATTTCCTGGGTGAACTGCTCCCAAGACTGATTTTCGTAAAACCTTTTACATGATTCTGATGTAGTTTAAAAGTATCTTGGAACCATTGACTGAAATGTCTCATCTAACTATAGCATTATATGATATGTGTAATGGATTGGAAAAACTACTATATTAAATATATATACATATATAATAAATAGGTATAGTACCAGTCAAAAAAAGAAACAGCTATTTTGTTGATTTTCAGAAAAACACCTTAATGGATCTTTTTTTTTTTTTTTAAATTTGTGAAAGGAAAGGTTTACTTATGAAACTCTGAAGGATGGTTGACCAAGAGAAAAATATATTACAAAGGAAAGATGCATAAAAAAACATGTTGCATTCAGCATAGATAAAGTAGAAACTTCACAATAGTACACGGCAATTTATATATATTAGGAATGGTTTTTGATATTTAATAAATATTGATAATTAAAAAATTAAATACAGTTTTGTCCTTTCTTTACAGATGAGGAAATTTAGGCACAGAGGGGTGAAATTACCTGCCAAAGTTCAAAGAGCTAATAAGAGGCAAGGTAGAATTTGAACCCAGGCAGTCAAGAGTCAAAGGCCATGACTTTGACAAGGCTATGCAGCTTCTCCAGTAGACAATTTGAGCACAGAGATAGCTAGAAAGGATTATAAAATATATAGGACATTGACTTCAGATAATAAAATACTTAGATAATTCAGACCAAGCTACCTGCAAAAGAAAATTAGAAAACCTGGAACATATATGGAATCTGTCAGAAGTTATCAAAGAACTAACACTGTTGTGAAGAAATTACAGGCTAATAAATGAGCCTGACGTTTTGAATTACTGATGTGGAAAAAGCAACTGAAATGCTGTGCAGTAGTTTTGATTGTCTCATGGGTCTCTCCCACAAATGTTGGAGCACAGGGTCCATGAAGAATGGGGCTTTCAGAAACTCACTCTCCATTCAGAGTTAGAATGGCAAACGGCTGCATCCAGGAAATAAGGGTGAGCTGAATATACAAGTGTTTGCACAAACGATAGCTAAACTTCAAATCCAAATTTTCAAAAAATCCAATTCTGGAAATTGGATTACAGTGATATCAAATTATTAGTGGTCTTGGAATGAGGCAAACAAAAATCCTCCCCAAAGGAAGAAAATATTATTCTTGCCCTTAAAAATTTTCTGATTTTTTCAAACCATTCAGTACAAAATCAAAAAGTACAAGAGATGTGAATATAAAATGTCACATGAACTAATATCAGTAAAAGAACTAACAATGGAAAGAGTCGCTCCAGAAATTCAAATTATCTGATACAGACTTCAAAATGAAGGTGGTCATCTTATTAAAGAGATAAAGACTAAGACAGAATACTGAAGCAGAGAACTGGAAACAGAGTACACTTAAAAAGAGCAAAGAAGAAATTATAGAAATAAAAAATATAGTACATGAAATTAGGGAGTCAGGGAGAGGGTGTCACAGCAGGTTAGATACAATTAGGGAGATATTTTCAGAACTAGAATCTAATGTCAGGAGAAAATAAGTACAAAACTGTAGAGAGAAGTAAAACGATGAAACAAAAGAAAAAAGGCACATGGTAAATTGATATAAAACACATGTAATTAGCATCTCAGAGAGAGAGGAGAGGGAAAATACGGCAGGACTGAAAAGATGTGGCCACGAATTTTCCAAAACTAATAAAAGATATCAACCTACAGCTTTGGCAAGCCTATTATGCACATTCAATCAACCTTTAGATTCAAGAAATCCATACCTACACATAACTCAGTAATACTAGAGAAAACTAAAGACAATGACAAAATAGAGACAGTCATCTGATAAAAAATTATGGATGACAAGGAATAACTTACAAGTGACTTCAATATAAACAATAGAAGCCAAGACAGTGGAATGACATATTCTGCTGCTGAAAGAGAATAATTTCCAAAATAAAATACAATACTAGTGAAAATACATTTTGATACATAAAGAGAAATAGAGACATTTTCTGTCCAAAAACCCAGAAAATATACATGACCTAGCTGACACTGCACTTAAAGAAATATTATAATAAAGGAAGAAACCATAAAGGCCATGGTAGGTTGAACATTCAGGAAGAAATAAAACCAGTAAATCTGTGATCAAATACTGACCAGATAAAATATTAATAATATTTACAATAACATATTAATCATAAACAGTAGTATATTCATAAAGACTAGTAAATTTATAAGAAATCATAAAAGTTGTAAATTGAACTAAAATCCTAAGATTTAGCATTGGCCAAAAAGAGAGATGAATTTACAATTAACTTTAGATTTTAATTAACTAAGGACATGTAATCTGGGTTAACACCAAAATAACAATAAAAAAGTGCATGACTTACAAATAACAAAGGAAAGGAAAATAAGTTATTAATAATAAATGTAGAATCACTCTAAAAAAAGCAAAAACATTAAAAATTGATCATAAAATGGTCAGAATAAATAGAAAGTATTTATTAACATGGTAAATATTAGTGATCACATTGAAAGTAATTAGATAAAGAGATAAATTTACAAGTAGCATTATATTCTGGAACTAAAATTATATTCTGTTTATATGAGACACATGTAAAAAATATGAACACTAAAAAATAAAAAATATATATGATACAAACACTGACCAAAAGAAAGCTGGTGCAATTATATTAATATTTGAGAAAAGGCAGATTTTAAGGAAAGTGATTTTCATAGATACATAGAGAAACTTAAAATGGTAACATATTTCATTCACAAAGAAGACATATGTGTCTTGGAGATATCTCCTATAACAGAGCACCTAAATATATGCAGCAAACATTAACAGATCTGAAGGGACAAATAGACAGCAACACAATAATAGTAGATTTTCATACCCTAATTTCAATAATGGAAAGCACAACCAGAAAGAAGTTAATAGAAAATAGAAGACTTGAACGATATGATAGACCCAGTGAACCTAACAGACATATATAGATATTCCAACCAATAGCAGCAAAATACACATTCTTCTCAAGCTCATGGGAAATTCTCCAGGATACATCACACATCAGGTCACAAAACAAGTCTTAACATACTTAAGAACACTGAAGTCACACCAAGTATCTTTTCTGACCGGAAAGGAACAAAACTAGAAATCGATAATAGAATGAAACTGAAAAATTCAGAAATATGGGGAAATTAAACAACACACTCCTAAACAACCAATGCATCAAAGAAGAAATCAAAAGGGAAATTAGAAAATATTGTGAGACAAATAAAAATGAAAACAAAAAATATCAAAACTTACAGGACGTGACAAAAGCAGTACTAAGGGAGAAGTTCATAGTGGTAAATGCCTATATTAAAAAAGAATAAAGAGGTGTTATGTCAGCATCAGAGTGAGTTGTTCCCTTTGTTTTCCCCTCTAAATTACAACCAATTGGACATCCATTGACCAACAGAGGATTCCTTACATGGCACAACAGGATGCCTAAGAGATCCATGCATCTATACATCTGAAGGCAGGTGGACTGGACCCTTGAGAGGCAGCGGAACTAGGACAGCAGTCCCTCCCTCTCCCCCAGCAGCAGTGATGCAGGGCGTGGATCCTCATACTGGCTCGCATGCATGCAAGTGGTCGCAGCAGGAGGGCAGGAATAAAACAGGCGTGCCGTGCTCCCTGCCTGCCTCCCAGAGGATCCACTGTGCTTGCCTCCTCCCCTTCCCTGACCAGTGGCAAGGTCTTTCCAATGTGAGGGTAATATAGAAAACTCAGATTTTCCTGCTGAGGGCACAGTGCCCTAACCTGAGTTTTCAAAACAAACCAGCTAGCCCCAGAGACCTGAGGCTGCACAGTGAGCAGCAACAAAAACCTCCTGCTGCTTAGTCCCTGTTCCCCCGGGTGGTGGCACGTGGAACCTGTGATCAGAGGCTTCAGGAACCACAGCAAAATTGGTGACCTAGCCCCTTAGTGGCAGCACCCCTGACAACAGCTCCACCAGCACTGGAGGCTGCATACAAGTCCCCTGGTCCCTGGGCCCCTGGCAGTGACAGTGACATCCATGAAGCCAGCATCCTGGCAGCAGTGCAACCTGGACCCTCAGACATCTCAGGAGCAGCAGCACAAGTAGTGGACAGGGCAGCAGCCTCCAAGCCTGTGGAGAGCCCGCAGGGAGTCTGTGAGGAACATGAGACCCTGGAAACCTTTGAAACAGCAGACGTGCTCACAGCATGGTGACCCCAGTGGTGACTCCTGAGACTGCAGTGACACTGTCAGCAGCAAGGCACCAGCAAACTCAAAGGCACAAGAGACACAAAGAGGGTACCAACTATGCCTCTTGCAGAGGCAGTGGAGAGTGGAAAGTGCAGGCTATCAAATAGAGCCAGAAGCAGCTCAGAACCAAAGTAACCAAAGCCATAGCCAAATAGGAAATGTGGCTACCACTACAAATGTTCCAGCAGAGGAACAATTCATCAAATACCATGGATAACTATAGTAACACAGCATATCAGAAGGAGAATGAAAACTCTCCAGAAATCAAACTTGAAGTCACAAAAGATTACATTCTAATTGATAAAGCCTTCAAAATAGCTGTCATGAAGAAATTCAATGAGTTGCAAGAAAACTCACAAAGACAGTTCAATGAGCTCAAGAGTAAAATTAATGACTAGATGGACTATATCACCAAAGAGATGGAAAGTCTAAAAAAAATCAAACAGAAATTCTGGAGATGAATAAGACAATTAACAAGATAAAAATAATGTAGAAAGCATTAAAAATAGAGAAGATCATAAAGAGGAGAGAATTAGTGAGCTCCAAGATAGAAACCTAGAAATGATTAAGATGGAGGAGGAGAGAGAAATAAGATTTTTTTAAAAAAGAAGTTCTTTGAGAAATATCCAACTCAATTAGGAAAAGTAGCATAAAAACTATAGGTATCCCAGAAGGAGAAGAGAGGGAGAATGGAGCAGAGAGCTTATTCAAAGATATAGTAGGTGAGAATTTCCCAAACTTGGAGAAGGAACTAGACATGAAAATACATGAAGTTCATAGACCTCCTAATTATCTCACTGTAAAAAGACCTTCTCAAGGGCTTATAATACTAAAATTGCCAAAAGTGAATGACAAAGAAAAAATATTAAGGGCAATAAGACAGAATAAAATAACCTACAAAGGAACTCCCTTCATGCTTTCAGCAGACTTCTCAGCAGAAACCCTACAGGCTAGGACAGAATGGAATGACTTATTCAAAATATTGAAAGACGAAAACTATCAGCCAAGAGTACTCTATCCAATGAAATTATCTTTCAGATATAATGAAGAAATAAAAGCTTTCCAGGAGAAACAAAAGCTGAGAGAGTTCATTGCCACTAGACCTGCCTTACAAGATATTATGAAGGGAGCCCTCCTACCTGAAACATTAAGGCCAAGGTTTACAAAGTTTTCAGCAAGGACATAAATAGACATAATCAGAAAATTGCAGCTCTCTATCAGAATAAATTTAATTATATCATAAAGAATAAAGGGAAAGGAAGCATCAAAAATAACAATATCCGCATCAATTTCATTGCAAACTCACAACTCAAAAAAGTATATTTCTGACAACAAAAACATAGAAGGGGAAAAGGAAAGGGATGGAACCTGCATAGGCCAATGGAGATAAGAAGCTATCTCATCTATGAGACCTTTTAAACAAACCTCATGGTGATGACAAAACAAAAATCAGAACAGAGTCACAAATCATAAATAAAGAGAAAACTGAGAAACACATCACAGAAAACCACCAAATGGAAGTGGCAGGCAGAAACGTAAGGAAAAAGAAACAATGGAAATATAGAACAATCAGAAAACAAAAGATAAAATGGCAGTATTAAGCTATCAAATATCAATAATCACTCCAAAGTAAATGGATTGAATTCTAAAACCAAAAGACACAAAGTGGCTGTATGAATTAAGAAAGAAAAAAGACTCAATGATATGCTGCCTCCAGGAAACACATCTCAGCTCTAAAGATAAACATAGATTCAGAATGAAGGGATGGAAGATGACATTCCAAGCTAAGGGCAAAAAAAGAAAGCAGATGTAGCCATACTCATATCAGACAAAATAGATTTCAAGATAAAAAAGATAATGAGAGACAAAGATGAGCATTAAATAATGATTAAAAAGGACATTTTACTAAGAAGACATAACACTTATTAATATATATGCACCTAATACAGGAGCACCAAAGTATATAAAGCAAGTATTAAGACCTAAAGGGAGAAATTGACAGCAACATAATAATAGTAGGAGACCTTAACACCGCAGTTATGTCAATGGATAGATCATCCAGACAGAAAGTCAACAAGGAAACAGCAACCTAAAATGAGACACTAGACCAGATGGACTTAACAGATATGTATAGAACATTCCATCCAAAAACAGCAGAATACACATTCTGAAGTGCACATGGAACATTCTCAAAGATAGAGACGTGTGTTGGAAAAAAAGCAAGCCTCAATAAATTTAAGAAGATTGAAACGTATCAAGCAACTTTTCTGATCACAATTGTACGAAACTAGAAATTAACTATAAAAAGAAAGGTGGGAAAATCACAAATATGTGGAGACTAAACAACATGCTGCAGAACAACTATTGGATCAATGAAGAAATCAAAGGAGAAATCAAAAAATACCAGGAGATAAATGAAAATGAAAACACAACACACCAGAACATAAGGGATGCAAGAAGAGTGGTACTAAGAGGGAAGTATACAGCAATACAGGTCTACTTGAAAAAACAAGAAAAATCTCAAATAAACAAGCTTACATTACACCTAAAAGAACTAGAAAAAGAAAAACAAACAAGCCCAAAGTCAATAAAAGGAAAGAAATAACACAATCAGAGCATAAATAAATACAATAGAGATTAAAAAAACAATAGAAAGGATCAATGAGACTAAGAGCTGGTTCTTTGAGAAGATAAACAAAATGGACAAGTCCTTAGCCAGACTCACTAAGAAAAAAGAGAGAAGTCTCAAGTGAATAAAATCAGAAATATAAGAGAAGAAACTACAATCAACAACTCCGAAATACAAAAGCTTTTAAGAGACTACTATGAAAAGCTATATGCCAACAAATTGGATAACCTAGAAGAAATGGATAAATTCTTAGAAAAATATAACCTTCCAAAACTGAATCAAGAAGAAACAGAGTATCTGAATACACCAATCACAAGTAAGGAGATTGAAACTGTAATCAAAATCTTCCCAAACTACAAAACTCCAGGACAACACAGCTTCCCTGGTAAATTCTACCAAACATTTCAAGATTTAGTACCTGTCTTTATCAAACTCTTCCAAAAAAAGGAAGAAGACAGAATGCTTCCTAACTCACTTTATGAGGCCAACATTACCCTGATACTAAAACCAGACAAGAACAACACAAAAAAGGAAAATTACAGGCCAATATTGCTGATGAACATAGATGTGAAAATTCTCAACAAAATATTAGCAAATCAAATACAATAACACATTAAAAGGATCATATATCACAATAAAGTGGGATTTATCCCAGGGATGTAGGTATGGTTCAACATCCACAAATCAATCAATGTTATACACCACATTAACAAAATGAGGAATAAAAATCACATGATCATCTCAATAGATGCAGAGAAAGCATTTGACAGGATCTAACATCCACTTATGATAAAAACTCTCAATAAAATGGGTGGAGAAGGAAAGTATCTTAACATAATAAAGACCATATATGACAAACCTACAGCCAACATCACACTCAGTGGTGAAAACCTAAAAGCTATTCCTCTGAGAACAGGAGAAAGGCAAGGATGCCCACTCCCACCACTCTTATTCAACATAATACCAGAAATTTTGGCCAGAAGAATTAGGCAAGAAAAAGAAATCAAAGGGATCCAAATTGGAAAGGAAGAAGTAAAACTCTCACTGTGTGTGGATGACATGATTCTATATATAGAAAACCATAAAGAATCCACCAGAAAATTATTAGAAATAATCAACAACTACAGCAAAGTTGCAGGGTACAAAGTCAACATACAAAAATCGGTTACATTTCTATGCATTAATAATGAACTAGCAGAAAGAGAAGTCAAGAATAAAACCCCATTTACAATCATAACAAAAAGAATAAAATATCTAGGAATAAATTTAACCAAGGAGGCAAAAGACCTATACACGGAAAAGTATAAGACATTATTGAAAGAAATTGAAGAAGACATAAAGAAGTGGAAAGATATTCTATGTTCACAGATTGGAAGAATAAACATTGTTAAAATGTTCATATTACCTAAAGCAAGCTACAGATTCAATGCAATCCCAACCAGAATCCCAATGACATTCTTCAAGGAAATAGAAAAAATAATCTTAAAATTCGTATGGAACAAAAAAAGACCCTGAATAGTCAAAGCAATCCTAAGAAAAAACAACAAAGCTGGAGGTAGCACAATCTCTGACTTCAAAATATACTACAAAGCTATAGTAACCAAAACAACATCGTACTGTCAGAAAAACAGAAACCCAGATCAATGGAAAAGAATTGAAAGTCCAGAAATAAAACCACACATCTATGGACAGCTAATTTTCAATAAGGGAGCCAAGAACATATAACGGAGAAAGGAAAGTCTCTTCAGTAAATGGTGTTTGGAAAACTGGACAGCCACATGCATAAGAATGAGAGTAGACCGTCATCTTACACCATACAAAAAGATTAACCCAAAATGGATTAAACACTTGAATGTAAGTCCTTAAACCATAAAAGTCTTAGAAGAAAATAGAGGCAGTACATTCTTTGACATCAGTTTTATCCATATGTTTTCAACTACCATGCCTCCTCAGGCAAGGGAAACAAAAGAAAAAATAAACAAATGGGACTACATCAGACTAAAAAGCTTCTGCCCAGCAAAGGAAACCATCAACAAAATGAAGAGACAACCCACCAACTGGGAGAAAATACTCATGGGTCATTTATCTGACAAGGAGGTAATTTCCAACATATATAAAGAACTCATACAACTCAAAAACAAAAATTGAACAACTGGATCATGAAATGGGCAGAGGACATGAACAGACATTTTTCCAAAGAAGATATACAGATGGTCAGCAGGCACATGAAAAGACATTCAATGTCCCTAATTATTAGGGAAATGCAAATCAAAACTACAACGAGATATTACCTCACACCTGTCAGAAAGGCTATTACTGAAAAGACAAGAAATAACAAGTGTTGCAGAGGATGAAAAGGAAACTCTTGTACACTGTGAGAATGTAAATTGGTACAGCCAATATGGAAAACAGTATGGAGATTCCTTAAAAAATTAAAATCATAACTACCATATGATCCCTCTCTTCCACTTGTGGTATTTATCAATAAAACACAAAAACACTAAATTGAAAAGTTATATGCACCACTATGTTTAATGCAGCATTATTCACAATGACCAAGATGTGGTAGCAAGTGCCCATCAATAGATGAATGGATAAAGAAGATGTGGTATATATGTATATATACAATGGAATACTACTGAGCCATAATAAAAGACAAAAGTGCATTTGAGACAACATGGATGGACCTTGAGGGTATTATGCTAAGTGAAATAAGTCAGACAGAGAAAGACAAATACTGTATGATTGCACTCATATGTGAAAGATAAACAAACACATAGATAAGGAGAACAGATTAGTGGTTACCAGAGGAGAAGGGAGTAGGGGGAGGGTAAAAGGAGTAAAGGGGCATATATGTGCAGTGATGGGTAAAAACTAGACTATTGGTGGTGAACACGATGGGCGCTGGTCAGAAACTGAAATATAATGATTTACACCTGAAATTGACACAATGTTATAAGCCAATGTGACCTCAATAAAATATTTTTTAGAAAAAGAAAAAAGTTCTCAACAACCTTTTACATTTCAAGAACTATAAAAAGAAAAACAAACTAAATCCAAAGTTAGAGGAAGGACGGAAATATTTAAGATTAGAGCAAAAGTAAATGTAACAGAGAATAAAAAAACAATAGGACAAATCAATTGAACTAGGAAGTGTTTTTTTTTTTTAAATTAACCAAACTGAAAACTTTTAGCTAGACTAAATAAGACAAAAAGAGAGAACTCAAATAAATAATATCAGAAATGACAGAGGAGATATTACAATTGATGCCTCAGAAACAAAAAGGATTATAAGACACTAGTATGAACAATTGTATGTTGACAAATTGGATAACCTAGAAGAGAAATATAAATCCCTAGAAACATACAACCTACCAAGACTGATTCATGAAGAAATAGAAAATGTGAACAGACCAATAATGAGAAAGGATATTGAATCAATAATCAAAAACTCCCCAACACAGAAAAGTCCAGGACAAGATGGCTTCACTAGTGTATTCTACCAAACATTTAAAGAAGAATTAATGCCAATCCTTCTTAAAGTCTTCCAAAAAATTAGAGAGAACACTCCCAAACTTATTTTACAAGACCAGTGTTACGCAATACCAAAGCCAGATAAAGACACTACAAGAAAAGACAACTAAAGGCCAATATTCCTTATGAATACAGATGTAAAAATTCTCAACAAAATTATAGCAAATCAAATTCAACAGCACATTAAAAAAATCATGCACAATGATAAAATGGGATTTATTCCAGCTCTGCAAGGATGTTTCATGTGCAAAACAATAAATGTAGTACACCACATTAACATAACAAAGGTTTAAAATCATAAGATCATCTCAATAGATGCATAAAAAGCAAATGACAAATTGAACACTCTTTCATGATAAAAACACTGAACAAATTAAGAATAGAAGTAAATTACTCACCATCATAAAGGCTTAAATGAAAAGTCCACGGAGAACATTATACTCAGTAGTGAGAAACTGAAAGCTTTTCTGCTAAGATTAGGAGCAAGGCAAGGATGCCCACTCTCACTACTTGTCTTCAACATAGCATGGGAGTTCTAGCCAGAGATATAAGGCAAGAAAAAGAAGTAAAAGACATCCAAATTGAAAAGGAAAAATAAAATTATCCCTGTTAGCGGATGATATGATATTATATGTAGAAAACTCTAAAAATTCCACACACACAAAAAAAACCCTGTAAGGACTAGTGAGTGTATTTGGCAAAGTAGCAAGATACAAAGTCAATGCACAGTCGCATTTCTATACATTAACAAGGAACAATCTGAAAGGAAAGTAAAAAATAATTCCATTTACAAACGGCATCATAAAGAATAACATACTTAGGAATAAACTTAAATACAGTGGTGAAAGACCTGTACACTGAAAACTCAAAAACATTGCTGAAAGAAATTAAAGACAGAAATAAATGGTAAGGCATCTGGTGTTCATGAATTGGAAAACTTTATATTGTTAAAATGTCCATACTACCCAAAGCAACCTACAGAGTCAATGCAATCTCTAGCAAAATCCCAATGGCATTCGTTGCATAAATACAAAAAAAAAAAAAAATTCCTAAAATTCATATGGAACCACAAGACTTCAAATAGCCCAAACAATTTTGAGAAAGAAGAACAAAGCAAGAGGCATCACACTTCCTGAATTCAAAACATATTACAAATCTACAGTAATCAAAACTATATGGTACTAGCATAAAGACAGACATAAAACCAATGAAACAGAATAGAGAACCTGGAAATAAACTCATGCATATATGGTCAAATTATCTTTAACAAGGATGCCAAGACTACACAATGGGGAAATGATAGTCTCTTCAACAAATGGTGTTAGAAATACTGCATAGACACATACAAAAGAATGAAATAGACCCTTATTTTACATCATACACAAAAATAAACTCATAATGGATTAAAAACTTAAATGGAATACCTGAAACTATTACACTCCTAGAAGAAAACATAGACGAAAAGCTTTGTATTATTGATTTTGGCAATGATTTCCTACATATGACATCAAAAGTGCAGGCAACGAAAGCAAACACAGACAAGTGGGATTGCATCAAACTAAAAAGCTTCTGCACAGCAAAGGAAAAAAATCAACAGAGTGAAAAGGCAACCTACAGCATGGGAGAAAATATTTGGAAACAATATATCTGGTAAGGGGTTAATATTCAAAATTTATAAGGAATTCCTACAACTCAATAGCACATAAATATATATAGAGAAAGACAGAGAGAGATTTGAATAAGTGCTTCATATAAGTGATATGAAACATTCAATAAACATAAAAACATCTCAACAGAAATAAGAAAAATGCACATTAAAACCACAGTGAGAAACAACCACTGTCCACCAAATGGTTAAAGTGAAAAGACCAATAAAACCAAGTACCGTCAAGTAGTGAAGCTACAGGAACTCACACATATTGATGATGGGACAACCTGTTTGGAAAACAGTTTGGCATTAATTGAATGCATACTCTAAGTCCGAGCAATTTCATTTCTAGATGTTTAATAATGTTCACAAAACATAAACAACTCATAATCATCAACAATAGAATATGATGTTAATTTTCATATATACATACAATGGCGAATAGATGAACTGCAGCCACATGCATGGTGTAATCATATAAACATAACATTGAATGTAGATCCCAAGCACAAAATAATACATATTTTTCCACCTATAAACACCACACAAAAGTGGCAAAATTAAATTTTAGTGTAGAAACTCTTCCAAAGAAGAGGTGATGAATAAAAAAAGCAAGACAATGATTATCATAAAAGTCAGGATAGCAGTTAACATTAGGGGAAAGATGGGGACATATGATTGAGAAAGTCACATGAGGAGGTGGTGTTTGGAGTCTCGGCAGTAATTCAATTTCTTGATCAGGGTAGTGGTTACATAGGTGTTCATCTTACAATATATTAAGCTGATATTTATGTTTATTTTTTTTGTCATGTATATTAAAAGTATAAAATGTATGTTAAAAATATTAAAATTACATATTTGCTTGAAACAAATTTTTTATTAGCATGTTTTCATCTGCATTACTAAAACAAAATAAAAATATTAGGATGAAGGTTGAGTGAGGAAAGGAATATCATTATTGTTGTTTATTGTATTGTATCCTCAAGAAGTTCCAAAATGTTGACCAAGGAAGAAAACATAAAGAGAAATAAATCCAAATATGTTTCTTAATTTGTTAAGTCATATGTCGGAGTCATATGGATGGGAATAAGCACTGGTATCTTGTTTTGTGCATGTGACAATGAGTAAATGCAATGTAAGAGTATGTTTCTTACTGCTAATACAATGGAGGAGGATGTGAATCATCCAGTATCTTGAAGATCAGTTTAAGATTATTAATTTACAGAGCCTAATTTTGAGCAGACAGTGTATTATTGCTTTAGCAGGATACCGGACAGAATTTCCTGCGGTGTCATATTGACACATCCTCTGCAAACATCCTAAAGGAAAACCATCCTTCCCTTTGAGCTGTTCCAACTGTTTTTTCCTACTTTAGTATTTTTCAATTAAATAAATTTACATTTTAAACCATAATAATTCAAATTTGACTATTAATGCTGCATATGCATATTATGCATATTCTTCACAAGTTGAAAGTTACACAATATAGTAAATAAGGTCTGATATATGAATGAAGTTTCAAATGCATATCCATCCATCATATTTATGGCACTGTCTTATTTACTGTGTTCTTTTATAGTCTTCAAAGAGTGTACTGGTCAACTTTCTGTCAAATTAATCAGTGTGATCCATTTATAAGACAGTATATTTAGCTAATACAAAGAAGCACCAGTTTTTCACTAGACTAGTTCTAGTTTTCTAGAACACTAGACTGTTCTAGCAGATTGGACCAAACATGATGTGCAAATTCTTCTTGATTGGTTGTCTAAGTATATGAAACCAACTTAAACCTAAAATTGAGACTATTCATAAAAATACCTGACACTTAAAGAATGCATGACTTATTAACCATTTCCTATTCCAACTTGATATGCATGCAATAAAAATAATCTGTAAAATAATAGCTATATCATTCACCATGCAAATTTAGGTAATACTCCCTCAATTTTATAGAAACTAAGCTCCCCCACTGCCTGACAAATTAATAACTTGACCAAGGTCACATAGCAAGGAAGTAGCAGATGAGGGATGAAAACCAAATTATTTTGTCTCCAAATCAGGGCTGGTTGTGTTTTCAGACACAGATATCTATTTCAGCTAAGACTACTCTTTCTGGAAATCTATAAATTTGTTGTTGCTGCTTGTTTTTTAACCTTTCTTTCTATTTTTTTTTGCTTAGGAATAAATAGTTCCCTTTTCATATGACATAATCACTGGTTCTAAATTGTTCTCAGGGAATAGTTCAATACGATATGTTTCTCACACTGAATTATACAAATAATACATAAAAACATAGATGATCTATGCTGATGTAAAATAATTACATACCTAAATCTCTGTATACCTAGTACATAAGGACATAAATGTCTTTCCTTTTCTGAAAAATAGAAATTTAGTCTATTTAAAAATTCAAAATGATTTTTTTCATTCATAGTTTTCATCCAAAGGCAAACTTTCTTTTAAGCGGTAATCATTAGACTTACATGTCACAGTTGAATGATGCTATGAAATCATAGAAACATTTTATTCTGATTACAGTCATTAAACATATATTTACTTGATAAACATTCTCTACTAGTAAGAATATTTCATAATTATGTCTGCATAATACAGTGTAGGATGTCATTACATTGGGGTTAAGTGTCACTCTGCAAGAGCCTGTTTATAGAATGAAATCTTGCTGATTATTGTTTCTCTACTCTCCTAAACCTGTAATTCTGTATTCAGTAAACGCTAGTTTTATTTTCCTTTGCTTCAGTTACTTAAATAAATGCTTAAGTAAAGTTTCTACTACATGTGGATTGCCAAGAGTCACCACAGTTACATGAAATTATATTTATCATGTATTTCCAGTAGTGGGCCTAGCTGAGAGTATGCCTGTAGCTAAAAGCATCTGCGAGGATTTCCTTTCTGCCAGATAAAAGCAACTCCCTGTACTGCCCTTCAGCGGCTTACGCGGGGGCAGCTTGCGTTAAAGAGTAACACCATGGTATGATTTTTAGCTGTATGTTTATGTATTTTTTAATCCCACATTTCATTATTTCGCACTTATTCCTAAAATTCCATAACTGACTATAGTAGTTCACTGGTCTCTGACCTCAGCTATTCTGTAGTCATTTTCCCAGAGAAGAACTCAGGCTTTTTCTGATCTTGGCATTATGAGGCATTTCTGATAATGTAAAAAATAGGAAAGGAGAATATAATCAAAGATGTAAGATGGGAAAGACCAGATGTCAAGATAAATAATGATAATTTGATTACTTAATATATCCATAAATATTCCATTAGAATTTCTTAATTAAATCTCCACTCCTAGTCCTCAAAGTTTAAGACAAAGGACAGCCAACACAATTTAGAGGGACAAAGTACTACAGAGTGGAAATTTTCATCTGATGTCGGTGTACAAAAATGTCTTCTGGATTTTTCTCTCTAATATACAAGGTCTATGTTTAGAAATCTGGCTATGGGATAACTTTGCAAAATAGCACTCTGAAAACTCATAGTCAGTGCTTAGGCAATTCACACTGGCTCTTATCTAGGACAAGTGCTCAAGTGTTTTTCTTTTCTTGATTCAAAGTCATTATTCTAGCTTGAAAGTACTGTTTAGTCTCCATAGTAATCCTTTGACCATACAATAACATGACCTTAAATATCTTCATTTTTGTTCTGAAATAAAAGATCCCACTCTCTTTCTTACTACTTGAACACTTGGAAAGAAAAGATGAAAATGCTCTGGAATAATTCTGTGATTTTATAACTAAAGGATGGAAGCTCTTTAACAAAAGATCCTACTTCTCACCAGTCAGAGCTCTGGGTAAAGAAGAAATCTGGGAACAAGTTCTCATATACATCATAGCCCCTGTTCTCAAAATAGCTTAACATCCAAAGGAAGACTTAGAGAACACAAATACTTAATATACAAATAGATTATTTATATCTATGTGTACATACATTTTATATTCATTCATATGTGTATGTATATATGAAATGTATATACTTTCATATATGTATAAATATATATATCATATACATATATGTACTTCATATTCAGAATATGTAACCACAGAATACAAACACCATGCAACCACAGTATATAAAACATTTTGCAATTATATCGAGGACTAGGTAGAATGAACTAAACTAGAGAAGTTTACTGAGACAAATAAGGAGGCAGAGCATTATTTTTTACACTCTTCATAAGATGGAGATGTTGGTACATGTCATGTCTTGTAAGAATAAGTACCATGTATAAGTGTGTGTGTTAGACCTAAAACTTACTTGAAATCAAAGATGTGCATAATAGATATTTTGAATGTTAAAGAGATTGAATTGTCTTCAGTGAATGATGGAGAGAAACCTAGGGGACAGGCGATGAGGGAGTAGCAAGATGGTAAATTATAATAGTGTCAGCCTCAAAGTAGCAGCGAACTTTTCTTGCAAAAGGAAGATAAAGTAATAGTTTGCAACAAAAAGGGCTTGCAAAAAGGCTATCGAACCAAGTTGTTATTTGAGAATACTTCATTTTGAGAATGCAGAGTCTTCATGGAACAGCCAGGTTCAGTTAAAACCAGAAGGTAGAAGGGGTATTCAGAAAGGAGGCTGAGGATACGGGGCTGATTACCCAGCCACAGCACAGTGGAAAGACTTGGGTAGCACAGGAGGAGTGCAGAGATGAGAACAGCACAAAGCTAGTAGCTGGTGGTGGGGTTGGGATTATTAGTGATCTCTTTGTTCTTTCATTACATATTTAGTGTTTTCTCAACTTGGCTGAGAAATTATATTACTTAAATAATTAGAATAAACAATTAATTTATATACAATAAAAATTAAAGAAGAGGCAAAATGTTATCAATCTGTATAAACAAACAAATGCTGGAGCAGCAAAATGCATATCAGAGTGAGGTATTAAAAATTAAAGATTATTAAATGGGAAAGGAAAGTCATTTCACATTGATAAAACTAAACTCAAACTTTTATGGGCTGTCAAATCACATTATCTAAAGAAAAATAATGAGAAAGTTATAGAAATACATTGGTTGTAGCTAGTACTTTAATATAACTTTCTCTTTATAGATTACAACAATAAAAAATTTAAATAAGACAAAATTTAATTATATGAAAGAATTACCATAACAGACTTCATAGTCTATAAATAGAGACTATCCTAGAGACTATCCATTCTCTTGGGCCACCAAGAGATTGAGCATTTATTTGCTAACTTTATCATTTCGGGTTTTGGCAGGAAACAAATTGCACACAAAAAGTGGCTAATTCGAGATGGGTTTTAAAAAGAGACCATTTACAAAGAAGAGGTCGAGGTGTAGGGAAACCACAAAGGATGGTGCACATCCAGGAGCTAGTCCTAGCTTCCTGAAAGGGTGAGGTGCAGGCTGCAAGACCTAGAGAGAAAGAGACAGTTGTACAGAGAGAACTACTCCAACGAAGCGTAACCTTCAGAAAAGGGAAGGAGCTGAGGGAATAAACACCTGAATCATCCTCTCTTCCCTCTCTCTGATTTCCTGAGGAGTTCACTCCCTATTCCCAGATGGCTGTAGGGGCATCAGCAGCCAGTGGGCACGGGAGTCCATTGATTCAGACCACATAGGTCAGCATCCTGGGCCACAAGCAGGGTAGAGAAGTGTGGAGATTTGATCTCTTGGTTCAAACAGAAGATATCCAGCACCACCACAAAGAAAAATTCCAATGTAGGAATGAAATGTATGAGACTTATTCTCTGATCTTAATTATTTCAGTTTACCTCCCATATAGCTAGAAATATTGAAGTTAGATCAAAATCGTTGTATTGATCTTCCCTAATTCATTCACATGGGCCAATGAGATAAAACATGCCTCTTACTAAAACTATAAAGTAAGAAAAGAAACCGATTAATTTTGATGTAGTGGGAGGGGTAGGGAAGGCTGAATATCTATATAACACTAGAGACCATGCTTTGACTGATTTCTCCATCCTCAGTTACTTGGTCAGAAATTGCCACCTGAGGGATGAAGCCATCATGCAACCCCAGGACCAGGTTCCAGGCCATTTTTAGTTTTCCTCAATTTTGTCTGTATAATGTGGGACCTACTGAATTGCTCTAATCCACAGGTTGGCAAACTATGGCCCACAGATCCAATCTAGTCTACCACTTATATTTGCAAAAAAGTAATTGTACTGGAACACGGCCCTGCTCATTCACTCACATATTGCCTATGGCTTCTTTAATACCACAATGGCACAGTGGAGTAGTTGCAAAAGAAACCATATTACTGGCAAAACTGAAAAAATTTACCATCTGGCCCTTTACAGAAAAAATACAGTGACTCCTTCTCTGTTCTCTCTATATTTGTTACCTCTGCAGTAGAGGTATATTTTCTATTGACATATTAACTTCTATAGCTTGCTAATTAGAAATAGGGGCTGGATTTTTATTAGCTCGAGTCTTTCATCTTGCTCAATTGGACAAAACTTAGAGGGGTTAAAACATTATTGGGGTCACTACTTTGTGATTAGTACATAGTATCTGGCCTTTCATCATACTACTTATAAACAAATTAGATTATTCTTTGATTGTTCATGAAAGTTTGAAGTTTGCTCTCCTTTCCCCTAAATATAATTATGAGTCCAAATATGATATAATCAAAAACAAAATTGTATTTCCTATAGTAGGAGTTAACAGGTCAATGATTTGCATAGGGCAGGTGAAGTTGTTCAGGTATAAAATAATAGGCACTGAATTTATAGAATTATAACCAGTTGCACACCTACATAGTTACATTGTATTTTAAAAGACTATTCAGACATAACAAAATCACTAAACAAAATATGTCTATGGATGAAATGCAACCCTGAAGACAACCGTTTAAGACACTGATCAAGAATAATTTAAAAATGTAGTAATGAAAGTTCAACAAGTAAGCTAAATCACTTAAAAAATAAAACTACATTCCTCTGAAATACTAAGTCAAAAAATAAATAAAAATAATTGCAGAGAATTTATAAAATTATGAAAATGATAACATTATTTACAGAAATGTTTGTTGTAAAGTCAAGGTTCCACACAAATATAAAATTATTGCATACATTGTTAAACAAAAAAACTATTAAAAATAAATTAATAGTGTAAGATAGTAGAAAAATAACACCTAAATTCATCTAAAAATCAAATAGAATGAAGAAAGGAAACAGAAATTGATGGAATTGGTTTAGAGTTACAAAAAGAAGAATGGTCATTATAAAAAGTGAGAAAATTCTTTTTACAGATGATATTTGTCTTCCTAGGGCAGGAGAGAAATATCTGCAAAAATCTATTAGAAAAAAAAGAATACAATCAGCTGTCCAGTTATAAAATAAATAGTCACAATTTTAAATTTATTTACATACTAGAAAATCTCAATAAATATAATGGGGATAAATATTGTCTTTTAAAATTCTACCAAGTTATTTAAAATGACAAGAAATATAAGAAACACATATAAATAACTCTAAAATCTTTGCTAAGAGGTCTTAAAAGAAGACATATAAAGTGGGGAACAGAGGCTTATTTTCTTGAAAATCAAACCATGATATTGTAAAAATTCTCCCCAATAAATATTTATAAACATTTAATGTACTTACAAATAACATCCCCATAGATTTTTTTCAAATTACTGTGAGGTTGATCAGGATGGAATAAAAAAGAGCAATTAGGTTTTTTTCTGAAACAGCGAAGAATGAGACAATCTTATCTCTATAGAATATTAAAATGTAATATAAAGGCAAAATAATTAGGTTTCTGGTTATGGGTAGTGGGTTAAACATATGCATTTTCCTTTGCTCTTTCCTGAACCCCATGAAATAGTAGTAAAAAGATGTTTTGTTTTGTTTTCTTTAGTCACAAAACTGTAGGAATAAAGATATTGGAAGAGAAGATGATAGAAACAAAATTTGAGAAGTTTAAAAGCAGAAAAACGGTGGTAAATTAGCAGAGTCTGGAAAACTGAATCCTAAGCAGGCAACGTAGGGAGTCCGGTTGCACTGAAGAACCTGCTGAAGCCTGAGGAGGGGGTAGCACCACACACCTCTCAAAGTGGGGGTGGATGTGGGCCTAACAGAAGGATTAGTTAAAAGTGAAATTACAAAGAAATTAGGCCCCTTAATCCCCTCCCTGATTCCAGGCAGAGAGGCCCTTCTCACTAATCTCTTCTGCGGGAGACTGAGGGTCTTCTCTAGTGAAGACATAGTAACAGAATGCTGCCCTGGAAACCACCAGCACAGCTGAGGGTGAGAGTCTGGCATGTCCTGTCAACAGGGGCCTCAGTGAAGCTGTGCTCATGCAAATACTGACACATCCAGTGTGCTTTCCCCACTCGGCTCCCAGAGTGTCAGCATGTTAAACCCTGCAGAGAGCTGACTGAAAGATTCTTGTCTGAGGAATCTGACTGGCCCAAGAAACAAGTTCTAAAGATACATTGGGGCCAAAGCAACCATTCTCCAACTAAGTTCCATGGGACAACAAAGCCCTAACGCTCTAGGGCTTCCATCACACACAAAGCATTAACCCACCTTCTCTGAATCTAGAATGATACCAGCTAAAGAACTCCCTTGGGAAAAATGAGAAAATAGTCACTAAAATAATATTCTGTAGGACTTATTTCTCTTCCAGAATCCTATTAAGAAAGGCCAGGCCTGCCATGAAGTCCCCAGTCTACAAAGCCCACCCATGCAGAGAAAATGTTAATCAGCACCTTCGTGTTGTTCTCTTGTGTATGAAAAACAGGCAAGGAGCATATCTGAGGAAACACTCTGACATAAGAAACAGAGGCCAAAACAAACAAGCAAATAAGCAAACAAAGAGGGGGAAAAGACTTAGAAAAACAGACCGTGCAGGATTTCTGAAATATTGCAACCATGAAACAAGAACAAGGTGCTTTGATAAATGAATATTTGAGAAAAAAAGAACTTTAAAAATTGTAAATATGTCAGCAGAAATAAAAAAACTTAATAGAAACTTGGAAGATAAAATTAATACAATATCCTTAGAAGCAGACCAAAACTAAAAAAATGAAGAAATGTAGGGAAAACATTTTTTAAAAAGAAGTCTAGAAGTTTCAATTTGTGAATCAGAGTTTTGGAAAGAGAAAATCAGGAAAGGGAATCATCAAAGAAATTTCCCAGAAGTAGGATCATGAATTCTCATTTTGAAATGATCCATTGAGTATTCAACACAATAGGAAAAAATAGACTTACACTAAAGGTGCATCTTCATTAAATTTTAAAACTTAGGGGACATAGAAGAAAAATAAAACAAGCACCATTACAAAGGATAATGAATCAGAATGTCTACAGTAATGCTAAAAGCTTAACCACAACGTAGCGTTGCTTTTAAAATTCTAGAGGGATAATTATTTTGAACCTAGAATTCTATCCCCAGCCAAACTACTACAAAAATGCCAGAGCAGAATAGAAAATACTTTCAGATATAAAATACCTCCAAAATCTTACTTCTATGCCACCTTTCTCAAGAAGAAACTGAGAGTAAACCAAGAAAGTCAAGGGATTCAGTAAATCAAGAAAGTCAGGCGATTCAGGAACAGGAGAACAAATACAAAAAGAGGAGAAGGAAATGGACAATGAGAAGGGAGATTCCAAGATAATGGTCTTGCAGCAGTCCTGGGAAGCAGCTCGTCCTGACTGAAGCAGGGCTGAGGCTCTGGGAAAGATGTCTGGAAGAAGAAGAAATGAACAAAATACTGTTGTGTTTAAAAGCATTGAGAGGTGATTTAAGCGACTGGAAGAAATTTGGGGGCATAGAACACAGAAACAAATGAGAATGATCATTAACTTCAGGGGAAAAAGTTGTATTGGAAAATAAGTGTAATCTTATTGTGCCACATGATTCTTCTGTGAATTCATTTTACAAAGTCAAATATGTAAAAAATGAAAAAGATCTGACCAATGTTATGATATGACCACTTTGGGAGCATTGGGAAACAGTATTTACCCACATGAGTGACAGGGTGGTAGAGAACGATACTAGTTATCCTCGAGAGTGCAAAGTCAATAGATAATGATACATCGTGAAGCAGCCACACAAGCACGTGGTAGTTCAGAGATACAGAGGTAAATACCAAAAGAAATAGTTGCATGAGTTGCAAGGGCTGACCCTTCACCATACAGGCAGGCACTACCCTCCCCCTATTTTGTGTGTTCTAGTGTCTCCTGCTACAGTCTGTACTTACAGGATTCTTCCTGATTCTCCCATCCTCTCACACATTAACTTCTACTCAGTGTGCAGGTGTCACTCAATTGTCACTTCCTCAGAAGTCTTCCTGAACATTCAGAAATTCCAAACTAGTTCAGATTCTCCAATTTTGTCCCTCACGGCACTGTAAACTCTCCTTTGTAAAATGCACCATGGTTCCAACAGTACCTTATGCTGTGAGATCCAGGAGTTCAGGGACCCCATTGGTTTTGTGATCCATTGTACTCCTGGCACCCAGTGTACTGACTGCAGCAAAGTGAGTGCTTACTAAGTTTTTGTGGAATAGCTGAATTAAATACTGCAACTAATTAATTATTTAGCACAAAAGTGCAAACCATGAGCCAAATTTAAATATTATGAATTTTAAAATCCCATATCATATATTTGCAAATAAAATTCAGCCATACATGAAGAATTAATTCACCATAATTTAGCACCATTTATTTTGGAATGCATCTATTAAGAGAATGTATCTAACATGAAAAATAAGAAAAAAAATGTGTACCTTGCCACGAGAAAATATGTGATTATCTTCAATATCAGAAAGTCTAGAAAAAGACTCCAATATTAAATAAATTATATTTTTAAACAAAACAGAGATAGAAGAATAATCATGAGACCAATAGTGGTTATCATACCTGCTTGTAAGGCACTATTTATTCCCTTTAAAGTAAGGAACAAGAAAAACGTGCTTATTTTCTCAACTGTTATTTAACATTGTTTATATTAGTGAAAACAAATATAAAAAAGCTAGGGATAAACTCACATAAATGAGTAGTCAGAGATATTGGAGGAAAACCAGCAGTGAGGCATCATTAGATCAAAGAGAAAAGAATGTTTTAAGAAAAAGAGAATTTAGAACAGTGTCAAAAGCTGGTTAGAGTTCAAGTAAAATGGGGACTTAAATATAAACAGTGGCTATCAAGACAATTGGGCCCTTCATGAAACTCCTATGTGAAGAAAACCACAAAATTTTGCTGAAGGACATAAAATACCTTGCCAATAAGAAGGTGAGCTCTGTTTCATCATGAGAAGATTTTTAATTTCCTGAGGCTAACATTTTAAATTCATGAAATTTCACTGGATATCAATTGTCATTTTAAAAATTCAGTAATAAAGGTATAGATTGTTTGTTTTCAACATCATATTATACGTCTATGTTAGCCCAAACACTTTAACTTTAATGGTGAAACACTAGAAGTTTTCCTAATTAAATGAAGAAAGAGAAAAGGATACTGCTATTATCTGACATTTTACTGAAAGTAAAACAAGCTATAAAAATTGGACAAGAGATAAAACTCTCACTATTTGCAGATAATAGACAGACTTGGAGAGAATTCAGTAAGGTAGCAAGGCATAAAATTAATACACAGAGACCAATGTCATTTATGTAATCAGTTAGAATCTAATGTGAAAAAAAGATTCAGTTTCCAATAGCCTCAAAAAATATAAATTATCAAGAAAGAAACTTAACTGTAAATGTGTAAAACATTTATGAATAAAAAATTTTAAATACTACTAAAGGACACAGAAGAAGACTTGAACAGGCGGAAAAACATAACATGCTCTTATTTGAAAATTCCAACATCAACATTGTGTCATTATCTCTAAGCTGTTTTAACAACTTTATGTTTCTAATTTTAAAAAAGAGGATTTCTTTGGAAGCAGACAACTGATCATAAACTAAGTATAGAAAAATAAACATAAAAGAAGAGTCAGAAAAGCCTCGTAAAAAAAGAGCAATGGGGGATGGCCCAGTGGCGCAACTGTTGGATTGGCGCGCTCCACTTCGGTGGCCCAGGGTTCACTGGTTCAGGTCCTGGGCGCAGACCTACGCACCACTTGTCAGGCCGTGCTGAGGTGGTACATAGAGCAACTGGAAGGATGTACAACTATGATGGGGCCTTGGAGAGAAAAAGGGAAAAAGAGAAGCAGGATTGGCAACAGATGTTGGCTCAGGGTCAGTCTTCCTCAAAAAATAAAAAAGAGCAATGGGTGAGAGATGCACTACCAGATGTTCAAATTATAATTATAAAACCTCAATAGTTAAAACAGTGGAAAATGTGCATAAATAGACCAATGGAATTAGAAAAGAAAGCCCAGAGACAGACTCCAATAGAAGTTGGAATTTAATATATGATCAAGGTGGCATATCACATCAGTGGAAAAATGAGGTTGGGACTATTTCATACCCAATTAGACAAAAAGAATGTTAAATCCATACCTCAAATTATATAGCACGATAATTCCAAAAGAATCAATAATTTATATTTTAAAATAAGATAATAAAAATATAAGAAGAAATCATACAATTCTTTATAACTTTCAAGAAAGGAAAGACTTTTTATAACTCAAATTTCAGTAGCCATAAAAAAATGGTTGATATAATTTAACCACATTTTTTAAAAATCTGAAGAAAACATGTTCAAAAGACAAATAACAAATCAGGGCAAAACATTTTCAATGCATATCATAAAGTGTTTTGCTTTTTTCTTTATTTATATAAAGCTCCTAGAAAAAATTTCCATTAAAAAAATTGAAGAACCAGACAGAAAAACGGCCATAGACTTCAATAAATTATTGCAAAAAAAGAAATACACTGACCTTTAAACATGGGAAAAAATGTTTAGTATTATTTGTATAAGAAAAATGTAAATGTGATACCATTTTTCACTATTAGATTAGCAAAAATCCAAAAATTAGATAATATACAATGTTGTTAACACAGGGAGGAGAGAGGTACCCACATACATTTCTGGGGAGAGTGTCAATTTGTCTGACCTCATACAAAAGGCAGTTCGGTAAGATCTATCAAAACTATAAATACTTGTGCTTTTTGACCCAACAATTCTATTCCTGATAAGTTATTCTACTGGTACAATTCTTGTGCTAATTTTGGTATGTACAAGTTTACTCAAGGTACAGTAGTATTGTTCATAATGGCAAAAGATTTTTTGTTTGTTAATGTTGTTGAATCATTTCCAACTCCCAGTGGCCTTGTGAACAGCAGAGCAGAGCCCTGCCTGCCTTTTTGCACCATCCCCTCCCCTTCCGGCAATATATCAGACAATGCCCTACTGCTATTCATAGGGTTTTCACGGCCAATTTTTTTGGAATTGGGTAGCCAGGTCCTTCTTCCTAGTCTGTCTTAGTCTGGAAGCTCCACTGAAACCTGTCCACCATGTATGATCCTGCTAGTATTTGAATTACCAGTGACAGAGCTTTCAGCAACACACAGCAACCATAGTCTGACAACCACCAGATGGATGGTGTGTTTCCCTGATGGGGAAGCAAACCCGGGCCACTGTGGTGAGAACACCAAATCTTAACCACTAGATCATCAGGGCTGGTGGCAAAACACTGGGGAAACATAAACGTCCATCAATAGGGGACTAGTTACATAAATTATGGTACATCCATAAAATGCAATCAAATTGCAAAAAAAGAATAAAGATGCCCCCAAGTTATAATCTTAAGTGATATAAGTATATTGTTAAGGAGTGCCTTTTGTTTAAAAAAGAAGGAAATTAAGAATCTATAATTGCTGTAACACGCCTAAAGAAAATCTGGAAGGATACATGTGAAACAAATATTAGTGCTTACTGGTTTGTGGGAGGAGGGTGACATGGGATCCAGGAAGATGGTAAACAAGGATGAGAGGAAGAATTTTCACTGTCTACCTTTTAATACTTTTTGGCTTTTGAACACCATGAGTGTTAAAAATATTTATTTTCATGTTGGCAAATGATTTTGAAATTTATCAGGAAGAATAAATTATTAGGAATAGACAAATTTGTGAAAAAGATGTCTTTTCCTTTTAGATATTAAAATGCACTATAAAAATACAGCTGTGCATTAAAAATAAAACTGTGTTATATTGGCCAATAAAAGCAGACATGGCAATGGCAAAGACATAGAAATACATCTACATATTACAAAATGGAGTATACGAAGAATATGATAAATGTCAGGAGAAAGTATAGATTACTCAACAAATGGTAATGGAATTAATAGGCAACAATTTAAGAAAAAAGTAAATGTAGATCCCTACCTCATACCATATTGTAAACTAATTCTAAAAGAACAAAAGGAAAAAATTAGACACGAACAATAATGGACCTAGTGCCAAGAGAATTCTAGACATTGTTTATGAAGATGGGGTGATTGTATTTGTGTTCCATGTCCAAAAATCACTTAAAATATTCTGTGACTAAGCCTAATTAGACCTCCCTTAGAGAAGAACCCTTTCAGAACCATCTGAGTGTCAATGACCCATAAAAACCAGTTACTTCAAATCGGCTCTTCACAGGCTGTTAAACAGAAACTACTGTTGCTTGTGCTGCAGCCTGTTTTCCTCACTAAAAATTCACAGCTGTTCTCTGTTGTCAGTTTGAACTATCCGGCAACAGCAGTTTTGATTATTCTTTTTAGATTTCATCCTGCAGCAGGTACCTAAGTGGTTCTTGTAATTGGCCCATCTTCTGGGCTGTGCTGTGATATCTGCGTGTTTTACTAAAAGGCCTCTTGATTTGCACTGGAAATCTAAACCCAGATTCTCAGCATAAAATTGGCTTTCCTTGACTCTTTTTTCCTAGCACCAGTTTTCTTTATGAATTTATGTTTTCCTGCTAACTGCACTGCCTTTAAGTCTAACGCTTTATCTTGTAAGTTAGGCAAACAACTACAAAAAATAAAACTGCTTTTATCTTAGGACTTCTTTCCCCTTTCCTTTCTCTGTTCTCCTTCCTGTCTATCAGGGCTTTATGCATTAACCCTCACACCTGTCAATTATCTCGAGAGAGAAATGTTTGCAAACAAATAAGGTGACTGGATACACCAGGAGTGTTTTTCCTATTTTATTTTGTTTGTTTCTTTGTTTGCTTTCCTGCTTGTCTGTTTTAATAAAGCAGAACTAGGGAGTCTGGGTGGAGTCAGAATACACCTGGGTTCAATTCCCATATTTACCTCTTAGATGCGAGATCACAGACACGCTACTTCACCTTGCTGAGGTCAAAATTCCTCACCTATGACCAGGGATGACACCCACCTGATAGAACTGTTGTGAGGATTAAGTAAATTTCACTGTAATACTAGGTATGTTGCTGCTAACAATAAATTTTATTTATTTTCTCTTCTATATACCTAAAATGTTTGGCAATTATGAATATTGATACTGTTTCCTCTGAAAGGATGATGTGAACGTGAGACGGTGGCCTCAGGAATCTGACAGCCTCCGTGTGGACGCTTGTCTGTTGTTACGCAAGCTTGCTATCATCCTTTTGATGTATGTCACAAACATTTATTCTAGACCCTAAGAAAGCAATGTTTTTCCCAAGCTGTGATTCCATGGGGTTACTTTGAGGCAGAGAAGCTGAGTTCCTTTGAACCATTGTCCCATTCCAGAAGCCACGCAGGGTGGTGTACAGCTGCCCACAGAGATGCAGACTCCTGCACGGGGGAGACAGTCTCTGTGGGGTCAACGGCAGATGGGTCAGGGAGTCAGTCAAGAAGATTAGGAAATGGACTGTGAGTAACAAACACATTCTAACATCCAGCTCTGGTTCAGGAACCGCCCAGAGGTCCCCAGCAGACAGCCAAGTGCATAGAGCAGCACTGCCGGCTCCCACTGGAAACTGAAACTGGACGCATTGCTCCAAAGGAAGGCATCTACTTCAGGACTGCAAACCTGTTTGTGAGTGTGCCCTTCTTGAAGGCGCTTTTGTAACCTATGTAAATCAGTGATTTAAATGCTTGCTTAAATACAGCTCTGACCACAGAGCAGAGCAATTTCTAGCCCCAAGTTCAGACTTGGAAATCTAAACCTACATGGTGTACACCTGCATCCACTTAGCCTAACCCTTCTAACCTCCAACTGCGGTAATACATATATGTTCGTAAGGCTAAGGCATTCCAAGGGCATGGTGGACACCAGAAATTACTAGAAACCTATACTAAAGAAACACAGGCCAGGTAAGAATGGTGCTTCTCTCCTGAGTAATGAGAATAAGCAAGGCCCTTAGAGTTGGACCTGGGCTGTCTTAGATATGGTGGATAGTCGGTATAGATTCATCGATATTCTTCCTCAGATTTCAGCTGATGACAAAAGGGTATATACAGAGGGAAAGAATGGGAGGGAACTTCTCTAAGGAAAATAATACAAACAGTTCATCTTCTAAATCCTGCGTGTTTCTATATCTTCTCATTCAAGGGTCCATAGCCAGAGGTGACAGAGGGAAACGTGATGGGGTTGGAGGGTGGGGAGAGAAACCACCTTCCTTGATGTCTCATCATCTGGCGTCAGGGTGCACATGATGGTGTCTCCCACTATCCTTAGACATGCCATTTTGAAACAAAACCAAGAGTAATACCAATGGAGAGATATCATGGAATAATGTCATGGAGAGATATCCATGTGATTTAGCAAAGTGATAGATGCTTATAAATTTTACTCTTATTCTGAGGTGAAATTATGTCTGACTGAAGTCTTTAGGAGATCTACTTGAAGAAAAGAAGGAGAGTGTCTTAAAGGCAGAGAACACAATATCTATCACCTTCTTGGGCTCAACTTTTTAAACAAACTTTCTATACTGGTTTAGATTTATAGAAATAGATTTAGATTTACAGAGAAGTTGCAAAGATAGTATAGAGTTCTCATATATCCTGCACAAAGTTTCAACTACTATTAACATCTTACAATTCAACAGTACATTTGTCACAGCTAATGAACCAAAATTGCTGCATTATTATTCACTAAATTCCATATTCTCATTAGTTTTCCCAAATGTCCTTTTTCTGTTCCAGGATTTTATCTGGCACACCTTATGCATTTAGTTGTAATGTCTTCTTAGGCTTCTCTTGGCCGTGGCAGTTTCTCAGACTATTGTTGTCTTTGATGACCTTGACAGTTTTATGGAGTACTGGTCAGATATTTTGTAAAAAGTTCCCTCAGTTGGAGTTTGTCTGATGTTTGTCTCATAATTATACTGAGGTTCTGAGTTTTGGGGAGAGAGACAACAGAGGTGAACTGCCCTTCTCATCACACCAGGTCAAGACTCCTTACTATCAACTGGACTTGTCTCTGGTTGCATTGACCTTCATCTCTTGTCTCAGGCTGTTTGTCAGTTTCCTCCACTGTAAAGTTATCCTTCTTTCTCCTTTTCATAGTGGACTCTTTGGAGGCAAGGAACTAAGCATAGCCCAATTTAAAGAGTGGGAGTTATGCCCCACCTCTTTGAGGGGAGCGTATCTGCATGAATTATTTGGAATTCCTCTATACAAGAGATTTGTCTTTTCTCTTCCATTTTTCTTATTGCATTTATTTATATTACTATGGACTCATGGATATTTATGTTATTAAATTATCTTATTATGTTATGTTATTACTTTGGGTAATAATCTAATACTACTTTTTTTGTTGCTCAAATTGCTCCAGGTTTGGCCATTAGGAGCTCATTCTGCGTTGGTTCCTTTGTTCCTTGACAAACACTCATTGTTTTGTTCCTAAAGCCCTTTGTTACTTTCTGGCACTACAATATGAACCAGGCTCATCTTGTATATTCCCTGGCCCAGTAGGAGCTTGGTTTTTAGCCTAGCATGTTATTCTAAGTTTTCCATATTTTCATATACACAATTAAACCATAACTTCAGAGAAACAATGTCTTTGCAGACTAGTTCTCACCAAATCTAGTCAAACTAAAACAATGCCCTTTAGTATAGTCAACAAAATATAACATTATATCCAGTACATTTTACTAACATTCAGCTTGCACCAAGTATGTCTAGCAGACATCTTTAAATTCTCCTTACCTTGTAGGAAAAGAAGATATTATTTAAGCTTCCTAGGATACTGGGAAATATTTCTTACCAAAAGAAATAAAGAAAAAAAAACAAACAAAACAAAGAGAAAAGAAATAAAAAGATGGGGAAAAATATGAAGCCAAGAAAAGGGGTGATGAAGAAAAATTTCCAGAGGGTCTGACAAAATCTAGGCAGCATGGAGAAGGGTAAAGCCAGGTATAGGGTCAGAGGATCTACAGATATGAGAGCAATGGGCAAAATGAGAAATAGGTGGGGCCAGTAAGCACATTTCTGGAAAAGAAATTGTCTGTTGTAGAGATTCTGCAACTTTTACAGAATAAAGGATGTCAGCTAGAGAGAGCATTTATTTTAGAGGTCAATTTTTAAATTTTGAATTTCACTTCTGTAAACGAGAAAGTTTCTTAGTACCATTATATCAACTATATATCCAAAGTTTTAGCACTTGACTAACAAAAATTTAGTTTTACTGCCTAAGTATTTAATGGCTACCTATCCCTGTGGTAGGACCCATTCTAGGCACTGTGAATATAACAGTGAAAGAAACAAAGTACCTGCATTTGGGAAACTTACATTCTAGTGAGACGAGATAAGAAAAATAATAATAATTGCAATAATAATAATAATAGAAGAAGAAGTAATCTGGTGATGGTTATAAGTACTAGAGGAAAAAAAGAAACAGAGAAATGAAGACGAAGTGATGAACGGAGGATGCAAGTTATACTTTACATATAGTGGAGAGAGAATACTTCTCTTACAGGTATGGAGCAAAAACCTAAGGGAGTAAGACATGTGGATAAGTAGGAGAAAAGCATTCAGGGCAAAGGAAAAGCAAATGCAAAGGCTGTGCAGTGGGCAGCTTGACTTGTTAAGGAATACCAAGATCAGGGAGGCAAGGAGGGGAGAGAAGTAACAGGGAAGGGAGGAGCAGAGTCTGTCATGTCTTGTAGGACCTGGGAGAAATGGGAAGCTATTGGAGGATTTTTAAAATAGAAATGACATGATGTGACATTTTTAAAGCATCATTTGGTTGTTCTATGTAGATTAGACTGAGGGAGAGAGGGATGACACTCAGGGAAGTGTTTTTAAAAGTATTTTATTATAACTCATGTATCTTGAGGCCGACAGATCAGAAGACTACAGCCATTGAAAAGATAGTTTGTTTCTCACAGTTCCCAAGAGGAAGAGGCATGCCATGTGATGCAAGGGACACAAGGGGAAGCACTGGGGTTGGTCAGGAGTCAGAGAGAGCTAGAAGAAAACATGGGCAAGAGCCTTGATTGTAGTTTCTGTGGGAAAGATAAGGCAATGCAGGGTATGCAGGTTTGGGATTGGCTAGTTTGAATAACTCTAGCAGGCTGTATAGGGGCTGTCTCTAGTTGTCTGGTAACAGGTCCTAGGGTGGTTAGGGCAGGGAGATAATGGTCTGGAGTGTAACAGCTTTATAAAGGAGGGTTGAGGGTCTGAGCTTGGATTGGTTGGTTTGCATATGAAAGGAGCACTTGCAGGCCAGTACTGTCTCTACCTCTAGAAATTAGCTAGCCCAGGGAGGGGCAATCTCTCCAGAGTCAGCAAGACCCCAGATATCAAAACATCAGAAATATGTAGTTAATAGAGAACGGAAGCAGAAGAAATACTCAGGAGGCTATTCGATAACACAAGCAAGAGATAATGAGGAGAAATTATTGAGTTTGGTATATATTTTGCAAGTATAACTGACAGGATTTGAAGATGATTTAGGTGTGGTAGGTGAGAGAAAGAGGGACTTCAATGATGACCCCAAGATTTTGGGTTTGATCTACTGGAAGAATGGAGTTTCCATCGACTAAGATGGAGAAGACTATAAGAGGAAGAAAATCAAGAGTTTGGTTTTGAACTTGTTAATTTTATGAATCCTAGTAGATATTTAGGTATCAGCTTGGCAATTAGATATATGAGTCTGGAGTCCAAGAGATGGTCTTGGCTGGAGATACAAACTTTGGTGTCATCAGTATACAGATGGCATCTAAAACCATAGAAATAATTCAGAAATCAATTTATTATTGATAGACAAGAGGTCTAAGGACAGAGCCAGGAGTTGCTCAAATATATGCACCACAAGAACATGAAAAGAATCTAACACAGAAACTGAAAGGAGCTGCCAAGTAGAAAGGAGTACAAAGAGAGAGTGGTTTTCATTGCTGAGGGATCTGAACCTTGGTCTTCCTGTGTTGTGTTACTGTAGTCTTCCCACTAACTTTACCACTGGAGGTGGTAGTATTAGAAGACACAAAGAATTCCCTTAGATCTAGACATATTTTCCTGCCTCATTGGGTAGCAGTAATCATAATGATTGATAATAAAAATAACCCTAGCCAACATAGTCTTCTTGGCTTTTGGATCCAGTAGTGTCAGGAGCCCAAAATGGCACTGTGGGGTCCCAATGTCCAGTTCAGTGAAACAATTGTTGTTACTCAATCTTTAAACCAGCAGAGTTCAAGGTCAAGAGAACAAGAAGCAAAAATTTTGCAGATGGGTTATCAGGTATAAAATGGAGAAATAGCACTAACTCTTTCATGAGTACCATATTCCATGAATACCATATATTTGTCACAAGTTCAAAGAATGTGTTGACTATTGTAGGGCAAAGCTCTTATCTGGCAATGTATTGTCTTCAAGCTAATGCCATTATTGAATGTTCAATAATCCATTTCTCCACATGATAAGGCCAGTTGCTTCTAGATACATGTAAAATTTAGTAATTCTCTCAAGAGCCAACTTGCTACCTTACTTCTGTTACTGCAAAATAAATTCCTTGATCAGAAGCAATAATATATGGAATACATGACATTTAATAAGTCACTCAGTAAGCCACAAGATGATGTTCCTGGTAGAAGCATGACAGGCAGAAAAAGCAAATCCATATTCAATAAAATATTTATTACGGTGAGGGCAGATTGTTTTCTCCTCCATGGTAGAAGGGACCCAATATAATCAACCAGCTACCAGGTAGCTGACCGGTCCCTCCATATTCTACATCAGTAGCTCAGCATTGTCTTCTGCTGTTGGCAAGTGCGTCCTGAGCAGTGACCGTAGCCAGATAAACCTTGCATAGAAGTCCATGTTATAAACACATACAGGGCTGCATCCCTGCCACCACAGCCACTGGGCCATGAGCCCGTTGAGCAAGAACGAGAGCTGTAGAGACAGAGACTGACATTCACAAAGTAAATTATTTGTCTATCTGATTACTCAGATTCATCTCTGCAGTGGGTACCATTAATAAAGCATTTTTAGGGAAAACCAATATCCCCCCATTTTGAGACATCCATCCAAGAAGGAAAAGACATAACTTTTCCTTCTTGCCCATACCTTGTCATCATCAATCCTCCAATCCTATTCCTTCCAAGCCTCTGACCGTTTGACTATACTATTATCCAGGCAGTATAAATCCAAACCTCAGATTATCTGAACTCCTAGGCAAAAGGGACAACCAGTTCTACCCATGGGATAGCTTCTCTGCCTTTTTTTTTGTTTAATGGGGTTATAATGTTCAGCAATGCACTTATGGCAGGTGCCAGCATGTCATGTACAACCACCCGTAAACCAGACTCTAAATGTTTCTTCCTTACTCAGCTGGTAAGAGGAGACTCCTTAGGTGGCTAGAGGGTGCATTGAAGTGGGGGTAGAAGTGCAGCAGGAGAAAGTCTACAGGAGGAGTAGACCAACTGCTTATATAATATACATGTACTCCAGCCCAATCTCAGGTATACCATCTCCATATGATGATGGCATGCCACTTGAAACACCCAGTTTTATGGCTTGGTGGGTGGGATAGTACCCACTCAGTGATAGGCATCTCAGGTCATCTGGTCACATTTGGTCTCATAGTTAGGCATTTAATCTCAATCAGGGTCCATTTGTAAACCATGAATTGTTTTTCAAAAGATGAATGGTTTACAGAAAACTACATAGCTTTGCAGGAAAGTCTATGGGACTATACTTTTGTTCTCCTATCAGGGATTTCCACAGGCTCCATTCAGCAACCTGTTCTATCGTGGACACTTAGAGCAACATTGAATATACTATGTCATGGGAACAAAGGGGCAGAGTTTCTTATAAGTAAGCCATATGTGTGTAACCAGCTGAAGAGACTTGTCTTGCTCTGCAATTCACTCAAAGTCTCAGGCATTACTAGATAATAAGGTAACACATATACTAATATGCATTATATATCCATATACCTTCAAAAATCCAAAGATGCCGGCAAAGCTTGCTTTCTCATGAGTAATAGTAGCTTAAAATGTAGCATTTTGTTTTTTGCTTTAGACAGGACATCATAACACACCACAAACTGCTGGATCCAAGAAAGTACTGAGACGTCAGCCCCTAAGTGTTTGAGGGATTTCATCTCCCACCTTCTAAAATGGTTCTATCCAAAGGCATTTATGTTCCTTGCTTCTTCCTATTACTGACACCTCATCAACATGACATCAACATTACAGAAGACATGTTTTACTGTGGATTGGTATGAACATCAAACTAAGACAAAGAGCTGGAGAGTTAAGAGGACACTAAGGAAAGACTAAAAATTGCCCTGCTGTCTCTGCCGGGCAAGCTCAGGTGTATTTGTAGTGTACATACAAGATGTTAAGGTTTGTTTTATATTGTCCAGTAAAAAGACAGCTTCTGGGACAGCAGCTAGGATTATAATCATCATCTTATTAAGCTTACCAGCTGATTGTCATCCTCCAAGATCCTTGGAGCTACAAACAGAAGAGATCTTTTAACACAGTCATGGAAATTTCCTTGTTCTCTCTGCCTTAAAGCTCTAAGTTTTAAGCTCTATCATACGTTTGGAAATAGCCAGTTTAGTCTAGCACTTACATTTCTCATATCCATCTCAGCCATCACCCATACTACCACAGATATTCTTTAAGTTGGTATTTCATTCCAGGGGACTATAGGTGAGAATTGAAGGAACCATTTTACCATTCATTCCACGGATTATTGGAGTACATTCCCGTAGTGACAGATAGATTCTCAATGCCTTCAAAGCCAATCAGGGCAGATAACCAATCCAAAATCTTCATTATTGAGAGCCTGTTGCTTACATTTTTTGATAATAAATTATCTATTTTAATAATATAAACAATTTTTGCTACTTTAAGAATAAGGGCTTTAACCTAGGAAATAAGGTGCTTTCAAACTTGTTAAAAGAATTGAAAGAAGAGGCTCTATGCTGGACCTCCAGTTATAATTCCCAGAAGAACATGACAGACCTAGTTCCCAAAGAAAATGCATTCTGGCTTGCATAATCAGAAAGTGGTTAACCCCCATTACTGGCACCAAAACCATCCCATTTTTACTGTAACATGGAGAGTCTAACATCCCAGATTCAGGGAGGCTGAAAAATGTGGCTTTTAACTTTCCTGGCTCCAATTTCAGGAAAGTTTCTGAGAGATTGGAACAGATGTTGAGTGAGCTAATCACGATATTATTGTAGTACAGTATTATCAACATAATATTAATGCAATTTGTCACCAGATTACAATTATCACCTGAGTTCTATAGGTAGAGTGAAGACTCCAACTTTTTTCTTTACACATTATAGTCCTATGAGCGATTGTATGAGAATGTTCTGGTACCTTGTTGAAAATACAAATATCTAGGCTTAACTCCAAACAGACTCAATCATTTTCCTCACTCTCCTTTTTGCAAATTACTTTTGGATTAATTGCAAACATTTGTAACAAATTTGATCTTGAATCAAATAGCATCATTTTTAATGTGTTAGGGTACTAATTTTGTCAGTCAATATATTAGCTATTGATTCTGGTTTATAGCTCTGATTATCATGCCATGTCTTCACTTAATCATCGACCAAAAAAAAACAAAAAGGTTTTCTATGATGCAGTACTGAGCTTTGTAAATCCCCCAGCTGTGCTTTATACCAACTCATTCATCATGACTCTGTGTAGAAATTTGAGATCTGCTAGGCGTCCTCTTAATGATACTATTAATCAAAGCAAATATCTCCATCTTGTAAATAATGATATCACAAGACATTCTAAAAATTATTTTATGAAATTATTCCATGATGTCTATAGTATTTACCTGGCATATCAGCTTAGAAATAATATTTTTTAAAATACTAGATTTATCCTTTACTATTCTCCTTTATAAATGCTTAATTCAGGACAAAACATTTATCTTATTGAAACACATCTACTACTTTCTTGTGTCATGTATTCATTCATTAACTTTACTGAGACATAATTCTCGTATTATATAGTTCACCCATTTAAACTGTACAGTTCAATGTTTTTTAGTATAGTCAGAGATGTACAAATATCATCACAATCTAATTTTCGAACGTTTTTATCACCCCCCGAAAGAAACTCCATCCCTATTAGCAGTCACTCTCCATTGCCCTCCATTCCACCCAGCCGTAGACAACCACTAATCTACTTTACACCTCTATAGATTTGCCATTCTGGCAGGATCATAAAATAGAATCATACAATATTTAGTCTTTTGTGACTAGCTTCTTTCATTTAGTATAAAAATTTCAAGGCTTATCCATGTTGAGCATATATCAGAACTTCATTCCTTTCCCCCTAGGCAGAACCTCTGCCCCACTGCACTGGAGACTAGGCAAGGACAATGACCCACTTCTCCCTTACTGACATGCCTGCTCTATGAGTAGGTCTCTACATGGAGATAATAGCTCTTGGTCTTCTAGGCTTGACTCTCCTGTCATGGAACCTATGTCCTGCAGGTGTTCAAGTCCCAGGATTCATAGCCTGCTGTACCTGGAACAGAGCTTCTGGCCTATGTCTTTATAGGAGAAGGGAGCCTAATCTTCTTAGCCACACTGGACTAGAATAGAGCTTCTGCAATATGGAGCTGGAAAGATGAGATATCCAGGGAGGCTGCTTCTCACAGGGTGAAACTATAGCCCTAGTTTGGGAGCTAGGGGTTAAGGGAGCCTTGTATTCTTGGCTGCACCTGCTTGGAGTAGAGCTTCCATCACATTCAGTTCAGAAGAGGGATGTGAGTGGTTCATGGCCCAAAAGCCACAGACTCTCACCGTTTTTACAAAGATTTATTAGATTTTCTTGAATAGATATTTATTCATTTGCTGGATGCTCTTGGCACAATTGCCAGAGACTTTAAATGGCTGGCTTTCATAATTGTTTCCCTGGGTAAAGGTTCTTCTGAGCTCCTCATACAGGCATTCCAGATTTTGATCTTCATGCATTTATTTATTATTATTATTATTACTATTTTATTGAGATATAGTTCACATACCATAAAATTCATCCACTTAGAATGTACAATTCAGTGGGCTTAAACATATTCACAAAGTTTTGCAACCATCAACACTATCTAATATCATAAGATTTTCACCATCCGCAAGAGAACCCCATGCCCATTAACAGTCACTCCTCATTCGCTCCTATCCCCAATCCCTAGAAACCAATAATCTACTTTCTATATCTATGGATTTAACTATTCTAGACATTTCATATAAATGGATTCATATAATATGCGTTTTTTTGTGTCTGGCTTATTTCACTTAGCACAATGTTTTCAAGGTTCATCTGTGTTATAGTATGTATCAGTACTTCATTACTGTCTATGGCTGAATAATATTCCATTGTAAAGATATATCATATTTAGTTTATTCACTCATCAGATGGTGGACATACGAGTTATTTTCACTACATAGCTATTATGAATAATGATACTATAAACATTCATGAGCAATTTTTTGTTTGGACGTATGTTTATGCTTCTCTTGAGTAAATAGAGCTGCACCATTTTACACACCCACCAATAATGTATGAAGGTTCTGATTTCCCCCAAATCCATGCCAATGCTTGTTATTATCTATCTTTCTTGTTATAACATCCTAATGTGTTTGAAGTCATATCACATTGCAGTTTGAATTTGCATTTCTCTAATGACTAATGATGTTGAGCATGTTTTAATATGCTAATTGGCTGTTTGTATATCTTCTTTAAAGATATGTCTATCCAAATCCTTTGCTCATTTTTAATTGGCTTGTCTTTTTATAGTTTAATTGTATGAGTTCTTTATTTTTTTTTCACCTCTTCCTTTTTTTATTTTTATTTTTGTTTTAGTTTACTGTGGTAACATTGATTTATAACATTATATACATTTCAGGTGTACATCATTATAACTCTATTTCTGCATAGATTACATCATGTTATCATGTTCACCGCCCAAATACTAATTACAATCCATCACTGCACACATGTGCCTAATTATCCTTTTCACCCTCCTCCCTCCCCCCGTCCCCTCTGGTAACCACCAATCCAATCTCTGTCTCTATGTGTTTGTTTGTTGTTATTATCTACTACTTGATGAGTGAGATCATACGGTATTTGACCTTCTCCCTCTGACTTATTTCACTCTGCATAATACCCTCAATGGCCACCCATGTTGTCACAAATGGCTGGATTTCATCATTTCTTATGGCTGAGTAGTATTCCATTGTGTATAAATACCACATCTTCTTTATCCATTCTCCCCTTGATGGGCACTTAGGTTGCTTCCACGTCTTGGCTATTGTGAATAACGCTGCAATGAACACAGGGGTGCATGTATCTTTACACATTGGTGTTTTCACGTTCTTTGGAAAAATACCCAGCAGTGGAATAGCTGGATCATATGGTAGTTCTATCCTTAATTTTTTGAGGAATCTCCATACTGTTTTCCATAGTGGCTGCACCAGTTTGCACTCCCACCAGCAGTATATGAGAGTTCCCTTCTCTCCACATCCTCTCCAACACTTGTTTCTACCTGTCTTGATGATTATAGCAATTCTGATGGGTGTGAGGTGATATCTCATTGTAGTTTTGATTTGCATTTCCCTGATAATTAATCATGCTGAACATCTTTTCATGCGCCTGTTGGTCATCTGTATATCTTCTTTGGAGAAATGTCTGTTCAGGTCTTTTGCCCATTTTTTAATTGAGTTGTTAGTTTTTTTCTTGTTGAGATGCACGTGTTTTTTATATATTTTTGAGATTAACCCCTTATCAGATGTATGGTTTGCAAATATCTTCTCCCAATTGTTAGGTTGTCTTTTCATTTTGTTGATGGTTTCCTTTGCTGTGCAGAAGCTTTTAGTTTGATGTAGTCCCATTTGTTTATTTTTTCTATCGTTTCTCTTGCCTAGTCAGACATGGTGCTTGAAAATATGTTGCTAAGACCGATGTCGAAGAGCGTACTGCCTATGTTTTCTTCTAGAAGTTTCATGGTTTCAGGTCTTACATTCAAGTCTTTAATCCATTTTGAGTTAATTTTTGTGTATGGTGTAAGGTAATGGTCTATTTTCATTTTTTTGCATGTGGCTGTCCAGTTTTCCCAACACTCTTTGTTGAAGAGACTTTCTTTTCTCCATTGTATGTTCTTGGCTCCTTTGTCAAAGATTAGCTGTCCATAGACATGTGGGTTTATTTCTGGGCTCTCGATTCTATTCCATTGATCTGTGTGTCTGTTTTTGTGCCAGTACCATGCTGTTTTGGTTACTATAGCTTTGTAGTATATTTTGAAATCAGAGAGCGTGATACCTCCAGCTTTGTTCTTTTTTCTCAGGATTCCTGTAGCTATTCAGGGTCTTTTGTTGTTCCATATAAATTTTAGGATTCTTTGTTCTATTTCTGTGAAAAATGTTGTTGGAACTTTGATAGGGATTGCATTGAATCTATAGATTGCTTTAGGAAGCATGGACATCTTAATTATGTTAATTCTTCCAATCCAAGAACATGGAATATCTTTCCATTTCTTTGTGTCTTCTTCAATTTCTTTCAGCAACGTTTTATAGTTTTCAGTGTACAGGTCTTTCACCTCTTTGGGTAAGTTTATTCCTAGGTATTTTATTCTTTTTGTTGCAATTGTAAATGGGATTGTATTCTTAATTTCTCTTTCTGCTACTTTGTTGTTAGTGTATAGAAATGCAACTGATTTTTTGTGTTGATTTTGTATCCTGCAACTTTACCATGTTCGTTTATTATTTCTAAGAGTTTTTTGGTGGATTCTTTAGGGTTTTGTATGAGTTCTTTATATATTTTGAAAACTAGACTAGTTATAATTTGTAAATATTTCTCCTATTCTGTGGATTGTCTTATCCTTTTCTTGATAGTACCTTTTGAAGCACAAAAGCTTTTATTTTTTGTTAAAAAAAAATCACTATTTTTTCCTTTGGCTTCCTGTGCTGTTGGAAGAACATATATAACATATCTAAGAAACCACACCATAACGATGATCAAAATGGTTTATGCCTGTTTTCTTCTAAGAGTTTGATAGTTTTAGCTCCACCAGTAAGGTCTTTAATCCATTTTGAGTTAATTTTTTAACATGATCAGTTAATGGTCAGCTAATGATTGGACAGAGTTTTACTTAAATACCTGGACTAATAAATCTCTTAGCCTTTGCCAAGAGCCTCTGCATGTGTATTGGTATACATCTTCAACACTCAGCCCATTCTTTACAAGTCTGCCTTAGCCTTTACTTCCTACTTGCACAGAACCTCAAGGTTAGCCAGAGATGAGAGCTTGGGACCTTCTCAGGTCTTTCTGGAGCATGCACACAGCCCTGGGCATGCATAGAGCTATAAACATATGCATGGCCTTCTAGATTGCAAGAAATATGTCAGATCTTTTCCAAGCTCCTTACAGACATCTCATTCTCAAGCTTTTCCTTTTAAGCTTTTTAGTTTAAAAAGCTATTTAGTTTAAAAAACTATTATTTGCTGTAAATGTAATCCACTGCCTCAGAAAGCCATTGTATTAAACTATTGCTGCTGATTGATTTTGACCAACACACTTGAGGAAAAAGCTGTTCACATTGGGCAAGCTTGAGTCATATCAAATAAGGACAGTCTTGTCCCAACTCCCTGGGGATGGAGGTTTGAAGAATCTCCAACATCACCTGCCTCCTCCACTGGCTGCCAGACTACCGGTTGTCACCATGATTTGGGGCTGCTGGTTTTCAAAGCTACTGTGGAGCTGTGGACAGGAGGTTGGGATAGGGCAAGCTACAACACCACAAACTTACTGTTCTTACCTAGATTCAGTCACTTTTCTTGAGTAAGCACTCTCTGGGTTACTGCAATTCTTTGTTTACTTTCTAGAGTTTTCAAAATTTCTGACCATTTTTGATTCTGATCATTTTGCCAATATTCTCATTTCTTTTATGGAGGAAAGAATTTTTGGAGGTCCTTACTCTGACGTCACCCTCATGCATTCATTTTTAATATCCCACCTGCCTAGCACACTTTCTCTGCTCTCACCTCCAGTGACATATGAACAAGATTCCCTTCTAGTTCCACCTCTTCAGGATAATCTTGCTTAAATGGAAGATATTTCATTCTCTGAATTCTCCTATAGTAGTTATCATTCCTGTAGTTGATATAACAAAATGGCATCTCTTCTAGTGATTACCTAAACTCTTACTTGAAATTAATGTTGTTGATTAGCTTTTCATATGTGTATTTATAATTTCTTTCTCCAGCTAGATTATAATTATTTTGAAGACAAGAATAATATCTGATACATGTTTGATGCCTTACATATCCTGAAATAGTTCTAGGTACATGAACTGAATTCAATGGAACACTTAGTTAAATCAAAGTTACATAGTTGACTATGAAAATTATCAAAACTATATATATATATATATATATAGCAAAAAAATCAAATATATATATATATATCCCATATTTTCCAGAACTGCAAGGTTTTTAGACCAGAATATTTAATTACAATGGCAGAATATTACTTCAGATTATTTTTGAGACATTGTCCATGTGACAAGCTTCATACCTTTTCACCACTTTCCTGGGGAGTGGGCCTAGATCTTCACAGGAATTTAAATATCTAGCATGCCCTCAATTTTACTCCACAAAATCTTTTATACTTATTCTCTTTATACTACAGTCACTGCCTTCATATTCTATATTCATATTTATAATCTAAATAGAATAGCAGACATTTAGTTATATTTCTTTGTAATAAAATTGCTATACTTTTCTAAATGCATGTTAGACTTCTAGGAACTTAATATATTGAAAAGTTACTTAATGTAAATGGATGTTTATCACTTATAAAACGCAATTGCAGTGAAGAAGGTTGAAAAAAATATGCTATGGGTATTGTCAGCCTTTCACACGGGAATCATAAAAGATGAGCTAGACCATACTGTTGAAGTAATTAGAAATAATTCACATACACGCACAAAGGATGGTGCAAAATTGTCCTTCACACAGATACTGCCGCTTGCGTGCCAGGTAAGGCTGCGCCTCCCTGAAACGTTAAAATATTCATGGCAAAAGCAGCCACGCCTTTTCTGATCTAAGTACTACGAATAAGAGTGGTTATATTTAAGTTAACAGTGACTTCTCCTGTTTTTCTTAAGTATATATTTGGGTTTTGCTGAAAATGAAAGAATAAGCTCAATTTTCTTTCCTTTCTCTATTCTCTCTCTTCCCACAGGGAGAGGGAACAGGCACACCAGACAATACAATCATTCTGTCTATGCAGAGACTAGAAGCGACCCTGTGTGGGACATTCCCCAACTGTGCCACGCACCAGAATTAAAAGTGACTGTTCTGTGTACACTCCTTCTCTCTCCTGCCACCACATCCCTCACACAACAGAAATTGTTTTCTCTCTGCCCAGCTTGAAGAGATGTAAATGATGAGGCATAATGTAAACCTGACCCAATCAGATGGCTTTTGTCTTTTTCTCAGGAAAACTCTCCTCAGAGTGACAGAATAACCACTTGGAAACAATGGGCGGAAACAAAGAGCAGAAATGATTTCCACATCAAAATGCGAACGCACCTGTTAATTCCCTGACATAGTCGTTTTTTAAGTCAGCACTTAAAGCCTTTCCCAGTGATTCATTAAATCTGCCATGATAGATATTAACTAGAAACAGTACTTGTTCACTGCCCTGCAGAGTAGTCAGCCATAACCAAGATATTATTTTGGGGGCCAAAAAATGTGAGTTGTGATGTTCAAAAACTAATGACAACAATTTTTATCAAAGTCTATAAATTTCACTCGTAGGAGAAAATATGTTCATCTTCTGTATGTTCCACCACAGCACTAAAACTATGATTAAAGATTGAAGACAAATTAAAACTTACTTCTATAACTTAGGAACTAATTAATTTTTTACAATAATTTTTGTTGTGGGTTGGAATATGTTGTGATTCCTTTTATATCTGAGGTTATAGGTCTACAGTTTTCAAAACGAAAGGCAACGTAGTGTATATGGAAAGCCAAAGTCACAAGTTTTCTTTTCTCCTCAAAATTATGAAGAAGTTGCCCTACCACCCTCAGAATTTTAGTATTGAGACATCTTTGCCCAGTCTGATTTTCCTGTTCTGTTGCTTAGCCTGAATTCTTGTTGCATTCTTTATAAGTAACATGGAGACACTGCAAAAGAAAATACTTTGAAGTTGGTATCATTCTATTAACTTCTGTTATACTCAGGGGACCCTTCTGGCATGCAGGTTCATATTTTGACGTTATTTAAAAGTGGGAATTTTTTTCTTTAACTATACTTGTGTATTTCCGTTTTCTCCACTATCTGCCTTCTTGCTCAACACTTTCTCACAGAGTTTGCAGGAGTCGCTGAGGTTCTGCTAGGGTTCCCTCCACTAGTACCGCCCAGTGAGAATGGCATCCATTAGGAGGGAAAACTGCAAGCTGATCCATGTATCTTTGTTATCCACACTATCTCAAGTAAAAATTCCCAGAGTTTTGGTATGTGGAAGGTATTACTGCATTGTCACTAGGAATTGTGTGGGTTCTCTTTACTTGTATCATTTATTGGTCATTGCAATGAAAGCTGCATCAGGGATTAGAGGGCCCTGATCAGGCTCTATTTACTCTTTCCTGAAGTACAACTGTAAGTACTTTTCAACCTGGTTTTGTTTTCACGAGGAAATAATACATGATGTGTAAAATACAAAGTTTGTCAAAAGCTTAAAGGACATTTTGTCGACATATTTAAATTTTCAAAATTATTTCATCAAAATCACTTTTATCAGAATAATAGAGAAATTAGAATTAAATACAAAGCTCTTTTGTACTGACCTCCAGACTGAAACATCACTGAGATTCCCCCAAATCCAACTGATATTCAAACTGGCTGTACTAGATCAGTAAAAAAGAAATGAGTTTTAATCTAACACTTTTGATTAATTGGGGGAGGGAAGCTTTCCAAAATGCAGAAGTATTACACTCTGTTAACCAAGGAAGCCTTATTCAAAGGGAATGACGCTCTGATGTATGTTTATAGTAATCCATGTTGGTTTGTATTTTTAAGAATAAAATCTCTTAATTTCTGGTAATTGCTAAGATGGAGTAAGCCAACTACCCTCTACCTCCCCCACTGATTACAATGAAAAACTCGGGGCAGACCACAAAAAGCAGCTCCCTGAAGACTCTGAGAAGTAAACACTAACAGGAGGATTGAGGACAGAAGTGAAAACTTGAAAGTGACCCGTAATGGGTGGTGAGTTTCACACATCTTTTCTTCCTTGGTCTCCTGGTTGGATTTACCTGAGCTGTCTCCCATGAAAGGAGCTGGACTCCAGTTCCAGTCTCCCAGCTCCACAACAGTGTCGACATCTCTGCTTAGCCTCTTAGCTTCTTAGCATCTACTTCTCACTTCTAATATCAGCACAGCTGAGAATTTAGGAAATTTCTGTGGAATGTTGGGTTCATTTGTCTGTGGTTCCGTTTTCCAGGGCCTTGGCCTGGCTGAGTGGTTAGTCCTCGGTTATCATTTTTGCCAGGAGACTTCGAAGAGCTCTCAGGCTCTGCTTTGCACTTGGCCTCTCCATCACACTGGGAAACACACTGAGGGGAAAGCACAATGGAGAAGGCTGGCCTGTCTTCTCTCTGCAGCCTTGGCCTCTCGGCTCCTAGTTTTATTTTTTTGTTTTGGTTTTCAATCTAGCTTTTCTTGTTGTGTCAGTGCAATAGTTGATCTGATGAAAGCTATTCTGATGTAGTCAGAAATGCAAGTCTTAATACTTTATAATTTGAGAAGTTGTTAATTAGTTTTATTGCCCAAATATTTTCCAAAAAAGGTTTAGAAATTAATAATCCCTAAGTATTTGATACTTGTAATATGTTCTGTGGTTTTCCTCAGCCTAAGCAGAATTCACAATGGACTAACTGACATATTTAGCTCGCACCCACCTACTTGCTATATAACCAATGTGGTCCCCTCCCCCCTTTTTTAAAGGTTCACTAGACATATAGGTTCCCTTTAATGTGAAAATTTGTATGCTCAAGGAAAAATATTTTCTGAGCCCTTGTGAATATTCACAAATTATTTTTAAGAAAACTTTCAATACATTGAAGTAATTATAAGCAATTGAGTGTATATTCAATATATTGTTGCTTGGGGATTTAGGACAGTATTGGATTATAGACTTCTCAAATCCTATTAATTCAATGTGAAATCTATATGTCATATAAAATGGATTTAAATGTAAAACTGACTCCCAAAAATAGATGAAATTTGATTAAACATGCCCTCATACATACCTAAAGAAATTTTAAGGTCAACTAGTCTAATAATGTCTGTAAAGGATATGGAACAATAATTTGATAAACTGCATTATGCTGGAAAAATCCAGTCCTGCTGCTGCAGCATCTATAAATCTGATCTGACTTAAAAATTGGACAGGTAACATTACTAAAACCACAAGATAGGAGATAGCAGTTAAAAATAAGGATTCTTTATGGGGCCACTATTCTCATGGAAGAAAAATTCTTCTTCAAAATGTTTTATATATTATGTGACTGATGTTTGAATAGTTACTGACATAAAGTGTGAAATTTCCTTTAAGTTATGAGTGTCAGCTTTCTACTGGCTTTAAGTTCAGAAGTGTGGAAATTCACCTTCTGGAATATATGTCACACTTGGATTTACAAATTCTTAACTGAAATAAACAAGAAAGATGGGGGTAGGGAAATTTGATCGGTAAGGTACAATGAACAATGTACCCAGTGGCTTGCACATGCTAGAGTTTAATTGAGGGAGACAGCTTCAGCCATGTCAGGTCGTACCACATTCTGAGAGGGAAGTCACAGAGTCCAGTCACCAGCTTCATAATGTGTTATTTTCTGGTCTCTCTTCTCCAGTTATTCAGACCTTGGAAGCTTCTAGGACATTCTGGCTTCTATCAGAAAGAAGTCTGGACTTTTTCCGCTTAGTGTGGGTAGTGACTACAACCCCATCAACCATGACTTGACAAATCAAGGTGCTCCTTTGGTGCAATATCATTAAAGAGAGCTTCACCCTCCTCGGACGTGTAGACCACACCCTGGAGGACAGCACTCTGACCACATGGTGGCCAGAGGGGAGAGACTTGCAGTTATGTAGGGTAAATAAGTCTAGAGATCTAATTACAGCATGATGACTATAGTTAACAGTACTGTACTGTACATTGGAAATTTGATAAGAGAACAAATTTTAGGTTCTCTCATCACACACAAAAAAATGGTAACTATATGAGAAGATGTATACGTTAATTAGCTTGACTGTAATAATCATTTCACTATGTATATATATATCTAAATATCATGTTGTATGCCTTAAATATATACAATTTTTATTTAAAATTTTTTTAAAAAAGGAACCACATTTTGTATGTCTTTACACTAAAAGACACCTAGTCTGGAGTCACCAAAGCTTCGTGGACACTCGGTCAAATCACAGGAAGACTGACCTCACATCAATTACTCACCCCAACCTAAGCAGCACAGTTGTCTAGATCACACTCAACCGTTCTTCCATTTAAGCCATTAAGCATATGTAGCTCACATTAAAGTTTCCAGATAATTTACCACCAACCTTTCCAGGTGAAACAGTGCTCTATTTCTGTGAGACTTTTCAAGTATTACAGCGCTAAGAATCAGCTCTACATAGGACAGTGATTGCCCAGATAGCATAAACATCAATGCAGTTCACAATTTTGGTCTCAATGTAGACTAAAGATAAAATCATCAAACAGTTCTAAACACTTTCAATAATGCAGTATTGCATTCTTAAGTACTCCTAGAGTATTATCTAATCTTGGCCTTCATATTCTGTAAAATCCATCTCTTCTAGTTCATGTTAAGCTTTTACGTATTTATTTCTTGTCCTCATTTATCTCAGCAATGTACAGTGATGTACTCACACACAAACATTTGGAAGGGATGATGCCTTTAGAAAGTAAAAATGAACAGTTTGTGGGCACAAGTTTCTGTTTGACTATCTAGAATATATATGGTCACATTTTGAAGACATATTTGATCAAAGAAATGAAATGTCAGTGGGAACTTGAAGTAGCCATTTCCTTCCTTTACTGAAGGTTAGAAATTATTCAAATGAGATTTCATAATTATTCTGTAGAGTTTGCCTTAAACATCAGATCGTTTATTTTTTCCATTTAACATCAACTTTGCTCCTTTCCTCAAAAAAATCTACCTATTGTCACTAAATTTTTCTGAAATAGAAACATTTGTGTGTCTGAATAATAAGGTATAGAAATTTTAACTTTTTTCATAACAGATATTTTATGATCTGCTATGGATCTATTTTCCCCCAAATTCAATTCTTCAATATCTTCTGGAGTCTTATTTCCCAGTAACATTGAATATGTATTTCCAAATAGTCACTTATTTTTGGTGTTAGTCTCTGTAAATATTTTTAAGTGGTATTCTCTTGATTCGTGCTCCATTATTAGAACGGATTTTTTTTTCCTAGCCATAGCTGCAGCTCCCTAGAAATGACCGCAGTTCACTTCTTCAGGAAAATGTTTTTTCCCTTAGAATTGTGTTTCCAATAGAATGTCCCTTGGTCCTGTTGACTGGCCCAGGAGTGAGCTCCCATCTCATGCTGAGTTAAGTCATTGTACCCATACCTGTGGTCAGACATGATGGGTTCAGAGATGTGCCTGTGACCCATGCTGGGCCTATAAGGACCTTGCTGTGGTCTAAATGTTTATGTCACCCCAAATTCATACATTGAAATCCTAATACCCAATGTGGTAGTATTAGGAGGTGGAGATTTTGGAGGTGCTTAGGTCCTGAGGATGCAGCCCTCATGAATGAGATTAGTGCTCTTATGAATGAGACCCCACAGAGCTCCCTAGCCCCTTCCACCATGTGAGGACACAACAAGAAGTCTGTGACCTGGAAGAGGGCTCTCCCCCAACCATGCTGGCACTCTGATCTCAGACTTCCAGCCTCCACAAGTGTGAGAAGTAAATTTCTGTCATGTATAATACACCCAGTCTGTGATATGTTGTTATTGTAGCCCAAATTGACTAAGATAGACCTGCCTTAGAATTGTTTTTTTTTAATTTGAGAATACCAAAGTTTAATCTTCATCTCCTTCTGAAGGAGAATGCTACCAGTAGCCCTTTTGCATCCTCACAGAAGGAACTTATCTGAGATAACATAGGTGATATGGAGAGAGATATTGACAGACAAGATGAAAAAAGAGAGCTTTATCAGGGTTGGAATTGTTGGTCTAGCTTTCCTGAAGCCTAGTTGCCTCTCTGCTTTTCTCAAGGGTTAATTAGGTGAGTAAATAAATTCATTTTCTTGGCTAAGCTGATAAAGTTAGATTTCTGTCACCTGAAAAAAACAAATTCCTGAATAATCTGTTGTTTAATACATATTTTACTGTCCCCATTTCTGCCAATTTTCATAAAGATTGACATAGATTTCCTAGACGCTACCTTCATTTTCCCCCTCATCGAATTTTTGTCTTGAAAATTTGTCTTGATTTTTTTCCCTTTTTTGTTCTCTTTATCTTCATTTATTTCCTTCTCTTTCCATAATTAAGAAAGTTTAGCTAGTGGTACAGTTATTAAGACACACTCATTGATTTAATGATCTGTTAACAGTAACAATTATATTTTTAGCTAAAATGTGCTACTATTTATAATATTTGAATTACTTTTGTCAGTTTATTCCAAAAAGTCATACAAAAGAAATACCTTTTTATAATGACTCAGGTGCTGCCTTTTGAAATTTAATACCTCTGTCTTAATGTTTGACTTACTGCCAAATTTCAAAAATGAAATGAAAATTTATCTGTGATAATATCAAAATCCTAGGGGACTAATTTTATATTTTAATGTACTGACAATGCAACGGTCATGGGTTTAGAAATTTAATGAACCAATGAAACTTCTCAAAAGCAGAATCAACAGGAAAATCACATAAAAAATAATAACATGTACAATACTGGAGGATGTATAATACTGAGGGATATAGACTTAATATTCAAAATTTATTTTTAGATTTAGAAATAAATTATAAAATTCTGAAAGGTAAGTTCTAGGTGCTGTTTTAATGGCCAATAAGTTATAATAGAGTGGTTATACTTCTGAAGGAAGAGATAAGGCAATGAAAAAAAAAATCTCAGTGTTATTTCTCAGGAACAATAAAGCGTCAGTCATTGCAATGAACCATAATATGACAAATTACATCTCTAAAAATCTTGGCACAGATTCCAAGAGACTAGATGCTAAATAAAATCCATGTTTAAAGGAAATTGTCATTTGAGTATTTAGAAAAAATAATAGGGATTCTTCAAGAGAACTTTTACTTTCTTAGGGCTCTATCCATAACTCCACTTTTGTTTCCATAGCTACATCTTGACCCTAACACCTGTGGTATGTTAGTCATTGAGGTGCACTCTTTTCTATCTCTCATGTAACTTGCATTGACGTTGTCCTGAAAAATAAAGTAGGTTATGACTAAAGATTTGCCAGTGGTATGAAAACAAGCTACATTCCAATTTTATCCAATATTCAGTAATTATAAATTTGTACATATATGTGCAAGAAATCTACAGTTTTCTTTGCAGTCTAATCCACACTCCCTTTAAAAAAAATCTTTTAAAATATTGGTGCTTTAGCTCTAATTAAACTTATTTTGCTTATCCAAAATTTGCAGATCAGGCTCTGAAGTTCCTTCCTGTTATAAATAATATAAAGGATCCTCAAAATGTAAAATAATTACACTTGCTTAAAATATTCAAGTACTTTTCCTCCAGGCCTTTACTGTACAGTTCATGCACGTATTTGACTAATAGTTTCACAGAAACTAAATTTGGTCTAAAGCTGGGTCCTAGCATCTCTTCAAAGTCACCCCATGAAGGGATAGAGAATAAACGTCATCAAGAGGTCAAGAGTGGAAGATTTCAGAAGTGGATTTACCTATCAACTTTTTAACTATTTGCAATAATATAGCTCCATTTGAAAGCCTGAAAGACCATCATTCTCATTAAAATTAATACAGGTATTGCATCAGCCATTGAGCCTTTCCCGTTTCCCAGTCACTTCCTCTCTGGCACCTGAGAATGCTCAACTTTCATAGACAACAGACCTAACAGATCCTGAATGAGTCACCCAGAAGTATACTTCCAGACACTTATGGTATTTTCTATCAGTGCTCATTCTTTTTGCTATCAAACATACATATATATTTTTTTCAAATGTTTATTTTCACATGGAAACGGAGACCTTTTTCTCTGTGTGTATTAAAGGCCTATTGTGGGATTTTAATATTTGTGTGAGAACCTTAGATTATCTTTAATTCCTAGGCCTATCATCCTAGAACTTCGGTTCTTAGTTGTGAGGAGATGGGAAAGTGTTTGATATCAGAACTTGGGTCAGGGGTCAGAAATGATTTCGCTAGCCACCGGCTACCCACCTATACCTCCCTCTGATATCCTCAGCTAAGAAGATTACTCTCCTAGTGCATAAGCCCAATTTATATGAAAACTTGTGAGTTTTCATAATTATTGTTCTTTGAGGGGCTACTGAATCTGGTGAACAGGCCTAATTCATTTTTTGTGGCTTTGTCTTTCTCCATTTCCCCCAGCCTATACCAAAAGAAGACGGCGACTGAACCCAATTTAACAGGAACTCCTCCAGCCACGTGTGGTACTAGTTAGGATAGCCGCTGCAATGATAACAGCAGCAGCAACGCAATGGCTTCACACAACCAAAGTTAATGTTTCTTTCATTTAACGAGCCATGCAGAGGTTATTGGTTAGCAGATCGCTTTCCTAAATGTCAGCATTTCTTCCATTTGATGACTTCACCATCCCCCTCGTACTGGAGAGAACTCTGTATTCATGAGAAGAAGGGAGGGCAGAAAAGGCACACCTGCATTTTGATTATCTTGGGCCAAAAGTAATGTCATTTTTATGAGCCACATAGCCCCACCTAGAGGCAAGAAGATGTGGGGCAGAGAAGCCAGGAAAAGTAGCCACCAAAAACTCTATAATAAAAGGAGGTGGATCACTTTTTGGATAATTAAGCTTTCCCAAATAATAAAGAGTAACCATTTTTGTGTGTGTGTGTGAGGAAGACCAGCCCTGAGCTAACATCCATGCCCATCTTCCTCCACTCTACATGGGACGTGCCACAGCATGGCGCCGACAAGCCTTGCCCGCCAGGGATCCGAACTCGGGCCGCCAGCAGCGGAGTGCACACACTTAACTGCTACACCACTGGCCCGGCCCCTAAAGAGTAACAATTTTTATCAATTAATGAAGAAATATCTAACTACAAATCACAAGACACTTCACCTGGCATGATACCTAGCCTTATTTTCTTCCACACGCTCCATGCTATGAGGTACACACCTGTTAATATTTAGTTTCAAAATGATCACCACATCATGTGGCATCAACTCCACTTTCTTCCCTGGAGCATTTCTTCCTGAAGCCCTCTGTGCTTCTGCTCCACTATGGACTGCTCTGCAGCCTGAGGGCAATGTCACCCTTGGACTCCCCTTTACTGCTCTCTTTTATTGGAATTTCTGTCTCCTGGTTCCATTTTAGTCTCTTCTCTGGTTCACCCCCATGTGCTGATGAAGCACATCATCCGAATCTTCCCAAAAAGGGTGAAAACGAAAAACTTTGAATCCTTCATACTTTAAAATTTTTATTCTACCTTCATATTCATTTAATAATTTGGTTGATGATTAAATTCTAAACTAAAATGATTTTCACTGAGAAAGTTGAAGGAATTGCTTCCTTTCCTTCTAGCATCCATTATTATTTTTGAAGTCAACTGTCATCTGATTCCTAGTCTTTTACATGTGGCCCATGGAAGCTTTTAGGGTCTTTACACACAGGCAGGGCTGGCTGCCTGGGCAGGTAACCAGCACAGTCACACAGGGCTCCATGTTCAGAAGAGTCCAATGCTTGGCTTCATGCTCTGCTTGGGTTTAATGTCTTGAAATTTTTAATAATCATTTTTGAATTGTGTTTTATAACGGAAGTCTGATGGGACAACGGAACACGCGTGCAATGTCCACACGCAGCTGCATCTCCTGCCATCTCCCGGCTCTCCCGGGATGGACTCTCAATCGCCCAGTCCCCGGGCCCCTGGCGCACCAGGCCTTACCTGGCTGCCCCCTCCCCACCCTTACCCAGGGATAGTTGCTGTCCTCCACACCCAACAGGGTGCAGGCACAAGGGCATAAATGGTAGGTGTCCCGGTACCAAGCACATCCCAGCACAGAGCTCTAATACTTGGGGGTTGCCCTTTTCCTGGTTTGGGTGGCAGTTCCACAGACAGGGAGTTGCCTGGCTTGACTCGCCCCTCCCTGGCTGGAGCACAGCGCATCATTGGTAGCTAGCAGCAGAGGGAACCCACCCAATCACACAGCAGGAGCCCCCAGGCATATGTGAGGGTCTGCACTCAGCTGCCAGGATCACCACCGTGCTCAAGGAAGTGCACCAGTAAATAGCAAACAAAAAACGTCATGACACGTTGAGATATGCAGAATGAAGGAAAATGTTGGTTTCTTAGCACCTTTAGTGACACTTTTTCCTGCTTTTTGAACAAGGGACCCTCATTTTCATTTTGCACTAGGCCCCACAGATTATGTAGCCTGTCTTTCACTCAGGATTCTGAAATTTCTTCTGATATGTATTAAGATGTGTCTTTATTCATTCACCAAGCTGGACACTCGAGTCCTTTAAATTCAGAGAAAAATGTACCTTAGCTCTGGATGTTTTTATTCTATTATGTTGCTGGTAATTTCTTACCCTTCATTTTCTTTAACTTCTTTCTTTGTAACTTCTAACAGTCAGTTGTTACACATCCAATCTTATCCTTCAAGTTAATATTTTTGTTCCTGTTTTGCATCTTTTCTTTTTCTTCTTCTTCCTGGGAGATTTCCCTGGCTTTCTATTTCAACTCTTCTTTGGACTATTTCATTTTGGCTGTTATATTTTTAATTTCCAAATCCTATTATTTTGTTGTTAATACATATCCTTTCCATAGAATCTCATTCTGTTTTTATAAATTTAACATTGTCTCATCTTCCTGAGCACAATAATAATAGTTTTTTTTGGTTTGTTATTTATTTATTTATTTATTTATTTATTTTAGTGTTTCTTCTATTTCCTTCACTTTGTTTCCTCAGGGTTTCTTTTAAGATTATTCCTTTTGGTCTTTCTTTTTCAGGTTGGAGCTTCTCCCTCAAATGTTTCTTGATCTTAGAAATCTGTTTACATTTAAAAGTGAAACACATAAAAATGGATGGTCTTTGTGCTTCTGCAGGACTTGTTACCTTGAATGGATCAAAGGGAAGTTTCAAGGTTGTGGCCACTTTTTCATTGGTGCCTCACAAATATAAGTATCTAGAAGTTTATTCTCTAGAAGAGATCAGAGAGGGATTCTCCAGTCTTCAACCTGATGGGCTGTGCCTGCACACTCGCATTGGAGGAGTGAGCTGCACAAGCTTTCACTATGCAAATTTCTACTTACTCCCCTCGTGTTTAGTCCTATGCCTCACTCCAACCCTGTTTTTCTGGAATCATTGAATCCAGAGCTTCTCTGGTAATATTTCTCTAGAAATGTGTTTTCCTAAATCTACTATCTGAAAGAGGCCAGCGGGGTGGAGAGATGCAGGTTATAACAGAGAAGGAGCATGGATGTCCAATCCCTCTGCACACAGACTTCGACATTATCCCTCAGCTCCAATGACACACCGAATTTCTGTGGCTCCTGGGGCCTCTCAGAGTTCTTCAAGGTGAGCATGCTCACCACTCAACAAAAGACCCTCTGCAGGGACAGTAGAGTATACCTCCCTCCACTGGATGAGGTCAGTTATCGCTCTGCCATGCGCCCCCTCTCAAAAGCTCCTTGAAGCATCTTCTCCATGTATGTTTCATCTCCCACTCTTTGTCCTTGTGTTTGTAAAGTTTGCTTTATTTCTGTACTGTCATTTGAATAGCATTTCATGAAGTGGAGAAGATAAGTGTGTTCAATTTAGCAAATTACACTGGAGCCCTCAGTTCTCATTTCTAATGGCTGTATAGCACCTGCCCATTAGAATGAAGCATCATTGATCATACCAATTCCAACTTTAGACACTTTAGTTTATTACCTTATATTTACCATTATGAACAACATCTCATACATACATCCTTGTATAATAATTCCCTAAGAAAGATTCCTAGAGTGGAATTGTACAATCAGGCTGTATGTATTGTTAAAATGTTGATGTATATACATATATCTTATTTGTGAGAAATTTTCTATTGGTTACCATTAAGCATGGAGTTGGTTATTGATTTGACAGGGAATTTTCTTTGCAATTACTCTTTTTACAAATTTCTTTAAACCAGGAATAGAATTTGAATTTTATTAAACATCTGTCCATTTTATGTTGAGAGCTGTATGTTTTATTTTCTGTGTAGTATTAATATGAACAATTGTTAAAAAGATTTATTGATGTACTATCTTTGAATTTTTGGAGAAAATCCCACTTGATTATGGAATATTATTAATTTAAAATAATTTGATTCCTAGTTGCTCTCTTTAAATTTGTACTTTTGCATATTTATTTGTAAATGCATTTAGTCAAATACTATCTCTTTTTTTTTCTTTGGTGAGGAAGATTAGCCCTGAGCTAACATCTGTTGCCAATCCTCCTCTTTTTGCTGGGGAAGATTGGCCCTGGACTAAGATCCATGCCCATCTTCCTCTACTTTATATGTGGGACACCTGCCACAGCATGGCTTGATGAGCAGTGTGTAGGTCCGTGCCCAGGATCCAAACCTGCGAACACTGGGCCGCCGAGACAGAGCACGCGCACGTAACCACTACGTCACCAGGCTGGCCCCAAAAACTATCTTTTTTTTCACTCTCTTTTAAAGAGTTAGTATGAGCGCTATATTTGCCTAGTAAAAAGAAGTGGGAAGTTTTCCTTTTCAGCTCAAGTTCTAGCTTTATTATCATAAGAAGTATTTATTCTGAATCCACTCATAAAATCTTTGATCAAAACAATTGTCTTGAACTTTTATTTAAAAAATAAAATCTTTAAACTTTGAGTTTGAAGTGTACAGTAAAAATGTAAGATCTATTTGGAACACTAGGAGAAGCTCACAGGTGGTTTTGTTTGGGAGGCAGCATGACATGATGCTGGAACCTCTTATCCTGGAATTAAGTAGCTCCATCCTTGAGTTCTACCTAAACTACTTACTGGCTAGACAATTTCTTTGAGCCACATGTAAAGTAGAATAATAATAATGATTAAATAAGACACTGTATGTAAATAGTGGCAGAATAGTACAATAAACAGCATCTTTAGTTATATATGCAGTAAAATCCATAAAAATATTCTCCTTTAAACTAATACTATGACATTCTAGCAAAAGGATAGAACATAAAAATGTAGCAAATATGTTATTACACCAAGGAATCTACCAAGAATTAAATATGGGCTTTCTCTCATTTTAAATGCTAAAAACATCTGGTAACTATCTTGAGCATCAGAAATGAAAATATGGACTTGTTGGCAAGTGAAAATGTCTCAATAGATAAGTTGGAAGACCAAGACCCTTAATGGAGATTTCTGAGTTAAGAATCATTAACAGAGCCTCCTTTGGGGTCAGAGCAAGGCCAGGCGCATGTAACACTGTTGGAGCAGTGATTCTCATCCTTCGTCTTGCATCAGAATCACCTGGAGGGCTCCTTAAAGCACAGAAATTCTGATTCAGCAGGTCTTGGGTGGGGCCAGATAATCTGCATTTCTAACAAGTTCCCAGGTAATATGGATGCTGCTGGTCCAACAACCACACTGGGAAAATTACTGCTTTAGAGAAATTAGTCCTTCCATCAGTGAAGCCATCCCCTGAGACAAACTTTACGCAGTAGTCAAGGCGTACTGTAAATTTGGTAATCACAAATTTCATGGGATGGTCGGACAGGTACTAGTGTCTCTATTTTTCATATGAGGAAACAACCATGTGATTTGTCCCCAAATGCACGGCTAATATCACTAAAGAAAGCATTAGAATCCTGGCCTCTGTCAAGAGAATCTCTCAGACATCTGAAGCCCTTTAAGACTAAAAACTCCATAGTGAATATCAGTCACCATTTTTAATGATGAAATCCCTTACAGTCAGGAAATTCATTTTTTTAGTTAACACAATTCCCTGAGATTTTTATATAAGTCAAGGAAAACTGAGAAAACTAGAGATTTTTTGAAATAGTACTGTAAGCCTTTTGAAAGCTTTATTCAATAAATTTTCTTTCTGATCAAACATTTCTGATAACCAGCACCTAGTTGCATGCCTAGCTTAAAATAGAAATTTAATTTGTTTTTAAGTAGGGCAAGTATATATTTGTTAGGGATTATTTATGTTCCCTTTATTTTTGTGATGTCTCCATTTCTATAATGAGATACTCCAAAGTAAGACCTATGTGGAATGCCAAAGAAACAAATTTAAGTCTGGCATGTCATCTGAGAGAAACCTACAACAAACTAGGAAAAATGTATTTTAATAACTCAAGAAAGGTCATTTTTCTAAGGAAAACAAAACTATAAATCTAGCCAGAAATTTATTCCAAGTGTGTTAAAATGTGTTAAATGTGTTAAAAAGCCACATGACCTTTATATTGGTTTCCTATCCAATTAATATGTGCCAAACCAATGCAAAAAATGGTAAAGTTCATTTAGACTACATAGGTAATACTCTAAAAGGATGTTAAGGAAACTCTCAAAATTTCTAATAATTGATTTATCTGAACCTGTTTCTTCCTAAAATACAAATTAGAGAATTTATTATAAAATATTTCTCAGAGCATAATTCATAATACAAGATTACAAACAATACATTTCTATTTCAAACTCCTGGTGTCATAAAGTGAAAAAAATGCTCAAGCTTAACAGCAAAAAAAATTCATCTGTAAAGCATCAGCCATCCAAAATGAATAATGATACAAGCAGTAAGACCATTATTTAAGGAGCTACCATTTTATATGAGCAGAAAACACAGAGAAGATCTAACGACTGAAAGCATCAAATTAGTGGAAGGGTCATGTTATAAGTCCGTATCCTGCCAGTATAATGCTCAAAGCACTGCTTACAACTCAAACACTTCTGGTAGAACTAGTCAATAATACCTTGGATTTCTTGGGTGTGGAGCAGGTTACCAACAAAAAAATTTATCCAAGTAATTAAGGTCATTCACAAACAAAGCTCTCTGTCCACGAAGTGTTACTTTTCCAAGGGAAAATTATTGCAATTCTACTACGTTTCAGTATTTATCATTGACATTTTGCATTAATATACACTGTGAATTTCCTAAAAGAGAATAAACCATGTAACATTTCCCAAACTTATTTGGCCATTGTATTGGTTTCCTATTGCTGCTATAACAATTTACCACAAACTTAGTGGCTTAGCACAACACCAATTTATTCTCTTACAGTTCTAGGGTCCAAATGTGTCAGAAGGGCCATGTTCCTTCTGGAGGCTTTAGGGGACAATCCATACTGTTGCCTTTCCTAGCTTCTAGAAGCCCCCTGCATTCTTTGACTTATGACCCTATCCTCCATCTTCAAAGCCAGCAGAGTAGCATCTTCCATTCTTTCTCTCTGTCCCTCTGCTTCTATATTGGGCCCTCAAAATAATCCAGAATAATCTTACTATCTCTTAATCACATGCGCAAAATCCCTTTAACCATGTAAGGTAATTTATTCTTAGATTCCAGGGATTAGGATATGGTCATCTTTGGAAGGTCGTTATTCACCCAACCACAGCCACGGAATCCTTTTTCTCATGGAACCCCCACCCCCACCCCACCCCATTACAATCTTGCTGAAATAGTGTTCTGTAGAACAAAGTTTGGGAAACTTTGTTTTTATAAGAAGATGGACAAGATCCCAGACTCTGGAAACAGAGATGATATAGTGAAGGATAAACTGTACAATCAAGACCAATTTACTGTGGAGAAACCATAATTGCTAGAGCCCTGTGGCTTGTGACTTGAAACAGTTGTGTCAACATGAATGGACCGATGAGGTAAGGAAAAGCAGTAGGACTCTGTCCTGACATGCTTTCAGATTCCTTAAATGCTATGTTGAATGCTTCTAGAGATGATTAGGGAATTTATGAAAAGTGTAATAAAGGAACAAAAGATGAATGTCAGTACTATGACCTGTTGGATTAAGGGAATTTGTATGTTTAATGAGAGTGTGCCATGATGCATGGTAATGAGGGGTAATTAGAAGATAGGATTTGGAAAATTCATAAGGTATGTCAGGTTGCTGTGAGTTGAGTATCTTATGTAGTGCTAAACAGCATACTCCCTTGGCTAAGCCAAGGTTGAAAAAAAAAAAGGTAAAATTTGGTTTCAATTAAAAGTAGAGTACAGTGGTTACCAGTCCATGATCTAAGTCCAGGCTGCCATGTGGAATTGTTACTCTACCGCTTTAACTGCCCGTTATCTCTTTGTACCAGTTTCCTCATCTATAAAATGAAGAATATATTTATGTCATAATATTTTTAAAGGTTAATGGTTAATCTAGGTGCATTACATAGCATGGGCTCAATACATTTTATCTGATGTTATTAGAATTGCTCTGGCTTCCTAGGAAGAAAGTGAAGGGCAACAACAGCAAGAAAGAGGGCTCAGAGCTAAACGAGAGCATGCCTTCTTCTGAGCATATCTTCTCTGACAAGAAGTGGATGAATGTCTGGCTATACACCTTCTAGAACAGTGAGATGAAGGAAAGAATAATTCTCCTCTGACAATCCTAAGTGATTATGTGAAATCACGGTTCACCCTACGTCCCCTAATAGAACATAAAGAATGCCTTGAAAAAGGAAATTTCTTTGTCACATGGTTCACAAATGGTGCATTTTAGAATCAGTTGGGACATTAAAGAATACCGGTGCTTGGCTACCACCCCCAGCCATTCTTATTTACTTGTCCTGGGATGCATCCTTGGCATTGGTATTTTATACAAGCTCCCTTGATGATTCTAATGTGCAGCAAAGTTTGGGAACCACTGCCCTTGCTGGTTAAAATATTGTTAACTGATGAGGAAGAAACATCAAGTTTGCCGTATAGCAATGTGCTTCAGGTCTGCACTTTCAATACTTTTGAGTTCAGATTAGTGTTTAATCCTTTGAGTTGCTGTAGATATAGTATATTGAATCATATTAAATTACTGGATATTCAATTGTTTTGACCTGTAAAAATGGTAATTTCATATGCAGTGATTCTGAGTAATATTTATGCAGAATAACTCTTGTCCTAAACAACTAAATCTCCATCAATGGAGAATGAATAAAGAAAACATGGTATATACACATACAACGGAATATTATTCAGCCATAAAAAAGGAAGAAACCCTACCATATGTTACAACATGGATAGACCTTGAGGATAATATGTAAGTGAAATAAGCCATTCACAGAAGGATAAATACTTCATGATTATGCTTGTATGAGGTATCTAAAGATGTCAAACTCATAGAAACAGAAAGTAGAATGGTAGTTTCCAGGGGATGGGGGAGGGAAAAGTGGAGAGTTACTGTTCAATAACTATAGAGTTTCAGTCATGCAAGAGGAAAAAGTTCTAGTGATCTGCTGTACAACATTGTACTTACAGTTAACAATATAGTACTGTACACTTAAAAATTTGTTAAGAGGGTAGATTTCATATTATGTGTTTTTACTACAATAAAAAATGTACTGCTTAGTGAAAACTAGATTTGCTAGCAAATACAGTACTCCTGCCACTTCTTGCACCTAGATTGTCTTCACTTTGGAGTCCATCTATAGAAATATTATGAAACCTTGACGTCTTAGTTCCAATGCTACATTCTCCATTAGCACCTCAGGTTGTAGAATGTCATGAGCCTTGCCGATGGAGCTAAGATCCCAGGGATATGTCAATGGCAAGAGAAAGAAGAAAGGACATGGGTTTCCTCTAGAGAATCATCAAAGAGTTTAGTAAAAAATCTGTTCAGAAAACTAATAAGTGAGAAATTGTGGGGAACAGAATGCTTGTGAGAATGGGAAGGGGAAGTGGGAACAGAGACATTGAATTCCACCAAGTGCATGATAACACAGCACAAAGACAGGCAACAGCGGGAGTGAGGGGTGGGAAGCACAGCCCCAAGCAACACTGCAAAGCAAGAGCGTCCAACTGATCAGCTCTAGTTGAGATCAGCTAAAAACAGAATAATATGTGTGCAGATTGGGATAGTTTGGTAAAAGCACAATATTGCTGCAAGCAGTTAGATGTTAGAATTAAATTATACTCACTGCTGTTATATTTATATTCAATTCAAATTGTGTGTAATTAAGTAAGCTAGCATAAGATATTGGCACAAGCTGTTTTTTTTTTTTGGTTTCCTTCTTGGCACACTTTATTGAAGGAAACGAACAGATGGTGAACTAAGGCAATGGGACGTCTCTCTCTATTTGTGCCTGAAACCTGAAGGTCCCTGTGTAACAAGGAACAGAAAAGTATGAGGTTCCACAGCACACTCAGAAAGAGGACTATCTCATGGGAGCAAAGAGGGGCAGTTCCCATAGACTCCTATCACCACCAGATTGTAGCCCTCTTCATTGTCCAAGCCTTCCCCTTTCCTGAATCAGGGAAGAGTGAGCAGTACTCCAGTCCTCACATCCTCAGTGTTCTAGGCTCAGGAAGAGAGAAAGACAAGTTTTCGTTACTAACCTCAGTTGTAGGTGGTCACCCCTTTCTCAAACATAGGTTATACCCATTAGGAGCAGATCACCCAGAAGGTGACAACTGCCATTGGGACAAGACAGAGGTGCAATGGGTGGATATGTTCTATGTTGTCTTCAGTAGTTGAACATTTCCAGGTGCTCAGCACATTAAGAGCTGATACCACTTTTCTTTAGAGGTAATGTAGAGTGAGTGAAGCATCCTGCTCCCTGGGGAAAGAGGTTTGCTAGAGCTAGGTGAGGTGTTAAGGTGTTCACCGAGACTCAGTGAGAAAGAGCAGTACCAGATAGAGAAAGGAAGGCAGAGTCTCCAACTGAGGAGGCTTGCACTTGTGTTTTGAGTGCATTTGCACCCAGAGTCATCAAAAACACACTGGACTCTGAGTCTGAGCCTGCATCCACCTGGATACTTCCCGCTTTACCGTGAGAGTATCAGCAACTAAAAGGTCCTAGACTGCTGGAAATAGGAATCAGTAACTAGAGGCAAAAACATCCAGAGCACAGTCAGCCTTGTATAATTAACTTACATGCTTAACATATTCCTTATACTTGACAGAAAACACCTTGAGGGCGTGGATGATGCCTCATTTATATTGAAGCCCAGGAGAAACTTGTGCTTATTATAAATTTGGAAGATACAAGCACAGAGAATTGTGGAAGTTCCTCTAAAATAACGGCCAGGGCTTCTTGAAGATTTTATATATAGTTCCATTCTGCAGATACATTTATTCTTGAATTATAATTGGTACATCACTGCCATCTGGCATTTCACGGCTAAGAAAAGCACCTTCTCCAGAAAGTGAAAAGTCAGCGGTAATAAATAGCAGCTTGTGTCCACTGTGATGCAATAACAGTTTCTAGGCTTTAATCCACTGCCCTGGAATGGGAAAGGAAGAAAATATGAACATTAAAAAACAACACCTATCATGATACATAATGCCAAACAGAGGAATGGGTATGAGGAATGTATGGAGTTTATTCAGGGAATGATGAGAACTCCAATTTGGCTGGTGGTGAAGTGATGTGTCAAATGCATTCAACACCTTGCCACCCAAGCGATTTTGCTCATACAGCACCTTGCTGCCTCAAAGCCCTCCCGCCAGCATTACTGAGAAAATTCTGCCCTAGGTCAAATAGTATCTCTTACAGGAAGCTTTCCCTGATCCCCAGATCCATAAGCGGCATCTCATTTCTTTTTGTGTGTGTGTGAGGAAGATTGGCTCTAAGCTAACACCCATTACCAATCCTCCTCTTTTCACTGAGGAAGATTAGCCCTGAGCCAAGATCTGAGTCCATCTTTCGCTATTTTGTAGATAGGATGCCACCACACTTGGCTTGATGAGCGGTGTGTAGGTCCGCACCTGGGATCAGGACCTGGGAACCCCGGGCCACTGAAGCGGAGCACGTGAACTTAACCACTATATCACCTGGTTGGCCCCTCATTACTTCTTTTGACACTATCCTTATCCATTTACCTAAATGTCAGTGGCCGCTGATCTCAGGGTTTGGACTCCTTTTATTCTCTATCCATGCGATCATTAGTAAGTGATCTCATCCAGTTGCAAGAGTTTCAATGTCATCCATAATTATTGAGTTCCTCTTTTTTCCCAGCTCTGATTTCTCCCTTGGTGTAGTCAACAACCAACTTTACATCTACACTTATATATTACCAGAAATCTCAAATTTAACATGAGCAAAACAAACTTTTCAATGTTGCCCCCTCAAATTATCCTCTCTCCTTCTTCCAAAAAAGAAAAAAAAATGAGGAGTTATTTTTGATTCTTCTCTTTCTCTCACACCACACCTCCAACATACTCTGAGCAAGTCTCACCAGCTCCATCTCACAAATGCACTGAGGATGGAGAACTCGTCTTCCCACCACTTCTGAGTCTAAGCCGCCATTCTCTGCAGCCCGGACCCCCGCCAGAGCCTCCTCATGATTATCCAGATTCCACTGCTTCTCCAGGGTCGCTCCACAGAGCAGCTGGAATATTACTTTCAAAATTTAAATTAGATAATTTGATAGCTCTGCTCAGAACCACCCAATTGAATCTCATCACACTTAGAACAAAAGCCCAAGTCCTTCATTGCAGCCTATGAAGCCTTACATTCTTTTCTTTCAGGCCTGTCTTGCAAATTTGACTTCCAGCACCTGCTCCCCAGCCCACTTATCTCCCAGTGAACTTCCCTTCTTGCTGTTCCGGGGACAGCCCGGTTCACTGCACCTTCGGGCCCTTTCGTTTTTTGTTCCTCTTTCTGGAATGCTCTTCCGTTGGATCCTCCTATGGCCGGCTGCTCCCGCACTTCATTAGGTCTCTGTCACGTGTCCTATCTGCTGAGAGGCCTTTTCTGACTTCATTTCTAAAAGAGATGCCCTGACTCTATTGTTACCTTTAATTCTCTTATGCTAGTTTATTTGTCTCCATCTAATTTCTCTCTCTCTGGCAATATATTGCATATTTCTTTCTTTCTAACTCCTCTGGAATGTTTGCTCCACGAGGACAAGACTCTTGCTTCATTGGCTGTCCCAGCTCCAGCGTCCAGAATGGTGCCAGGCACAGAGTAGGCATTCAATAGATATTTGTTAAATAAGTGAATGGAGTGTTATAGCAGTGTCTTTGAAACCTATTTGAAGTGTTTTTATTTTTATAGTTATTTAAGTATGTATTTAATCTTCCCTGGATACCATAGCTTCTTGAGGACAGAAAAGCTGTCTATCCATGTGTCCTGTACAGAATCTAGCATATGGTTTGACAATGATACAGAACAAACATATTTTTACTAAATTCATAGAGAGGAATGGAGGTAGTGCTTGGAAGTGTAGCATTTTAAGCTAAGAAGGTTGAAAGTTGAGAGATAATCTCTGTGGAGCAATTTTTATAGGTTCTTGGAGAAAGACTTGGCTACCTGATACTGCAGTGGAGGAATGTCATCTTCTTAAAAAATAAGAAGAATAACTGAAGTACTTGAGTACTACTATGCTAAGCCTGTGATATAGAAAGAATAAGGGATGAGGGAAAAGTAAAGACAAAAGGTCATTTTAGAGAATATTACAGCAGGCTAGGTGAAAAGTCATGAAACTCAAACTAGGCAATGCTAGTGAGATGAGAAAGAAAGAGAAAAGTACAGGAGGCTCTCTAAAGGGTTAGCTGGTAATACTGGATCACCTTGGTCACAAATTAGAAGTGAAGATCATGGAAACAAGAGGAATCAAAGTGACTTTAAAGATTTGCACCTAGATACAGAGAGGACAGTAGTCTCCATAAAAATAAGAAAGTAACATGGGGCAACAATTGAAGGAGAAAAATTAATTCAGTTCAGGCATTGTGGATCAAAAAAAGGGGTAAAAGCATAAGGATAAGAATGGGAAGAAATGCATAAATGATTATTGTGCCAAGGACTAGAATTCCGCTTTTTAAATGATAATCCATGTTTAAGATGTTGCAACTTGAGAGAGAGATGATGGGTTGATCCCAAGTTCTGACAGCTGGAAGAGTTGAAAGACAGTGTTCTGAAATAAAGGAAACAGTTTATGATCACTATATTGTATCTCGCATTAAAAGCCTAAACTAAATGGTCTTATAAAAAAAGCGTAGTCCACCACAATGTCATTTTCTTCTACTGGACTTTATTATACCTGAATATTGCAGTATTGACATTCTGCAGTTAAAAAATATATATGACCTATGTAATATTAAATTCTGAAATTCTTAAGAAAGAAACAAAACACTCTTCCATGTTATAGAAGGAGGTGTAAAGAACATCAATTTAATTTTGAAATCATTAAAATTAAATTCAGGATACTTGAGTTGCCAGGCTTATGTTATAATGTAAAAACATTGAGAAGATAGCGAGCATTGCAAGAATCAATACAAATAGATAATTAACAAGAGACTGGCAAAAATTTTTTCTTCATAACTCTGCTCCCACACCTCAGAAAGCTAAAAATGGAAGGTTAGACAGGTCATTAATTTTTATACAGGTTGTCCTTTTATTTTGGCGTATACTGCATAGCAACACAGTGTAAGCTGCTCCATTTTTCCCCCCTTGGTAGGTAAATTTGGGAACTTTACAATTCTCACAATATTTTTGGTGATTCATGAGCAAAAAAATGATCACAAAAATTACCAAATTTATTTCCTTCAGATTCATCACACAGAAACTGTTTATAGACTTAAACTAAATATTAAAAGTTCCTGGGCCAGCCCTGTGGCTTAGCGGTTAAGTGCGTGTGCTCCGCTACTGGCAGCCCAGGTTCGGATCCCGGGCACACACCGACGCACTGCTTGTCCAGCCATGCTGAGGCCGCGTCCCACACACAGCAACTAGAAGGATGTGCAACTATGACATACAACTATCTACTGGGGCTTTGGGGAAAAAAAAGGAGGAGGATTGGCAATAGATGTTAGCTCAGAGCCGGTCTTCCTCAGCAAAAAGAGGAGGATTAGCACGGATGTTAGCTCAGTGCTGATCTTCCTCACAAATAAAACCAAAAATACTAAAAGTTCCTGAAGAAAGTCATAGTTTCTCCATATGGTTTGAGCAACTGAAAGAGGAGTTGTAATGAAAGTCATCTTTCAACCTTGCCACCTCTTACTAACTCCCATGAACGCAGTAATAAGTGACATCAGTTTACACAGTCAGGTATAAATGTCTCCACTCTACAGGCAAGATGAAACCATCCCTATGACCCCAATATGGCCTCACCTGCATTATACAATCGGGGAACATGCTGATAACAGCAGCAACAAGACAGCTTTTCTTACAACGGGCAAATCAACATTGACCAGCTTGCCCCTGGGTATTCCTGCTGCCCCCAGAGGCCACATTATAACTGGATCATCTGTGTCTGAGTCATGGAAACCCTTAATGTACAGCAGCAGGAACTTGTGGTCATTTGGGGAGCTTGATCAAAGTACCATCTCAAAAATATTTTTAATTGGTTCTTACACTGATGGTAGTTCAGCTGGGCTCACCTGACATCAGGAACTGAGGTAGAAAACTCTCAGAACAGGACCCCAGCATATAACTTGATGAAAAGATCTTAGAGGTTTTTTTACACACACAAAATAAATAAATAAATATGTTACAATATGACCACTAGATAAAAGAACAAATACTTTTTAAGGTTTAATAGTAACTCTGGTTCTGAAATTAAGCACAGCAGGAAATACGAGTTAGGGATTTCAAAAGACATTGCACACTCTTTTTTAAGCTTCAGTTGGCATATTTCTGTGTAACCTCCAACACTTTTGTATAACTGAAAACACGGCATGAAGGCAATAAGGAGACTCTATGGAATGCCAGTAGGTGTACTGAATGTTTAAAAAAAATCTGTATGCACCTGGAGTTTCCTCATGTTGCATTTTATTAAGAACTCTAAAATGAAAATCAATGTGAAGCCTCTGACTGAGTGCTAGAAACTCCAGAGTGAGGGGTTGAGGGATGGTGCTGCACAACTGATGTATTCCATCCACAAAGATTTATTAATCACATTACAAGTGCCAGGCAATGTCTAAGGGAATATAGCATGAAGAAAACAAAATAAAATGTGTGTCCTTAAGGAGTTTACATTCTAATTGAGAAAGATAAAAGTTAAGTTACATAAGATACCCATACATAAGATGATGGTGAATTCTATGGAGAAAAATAAAACATGGAAGGGGAGAAGGAGTGCTGAGCAGAGAAGGGAGGTTGCAGTTTTAAATAAGGTTTCCAGGGAAGAGTTCGTTGGAAAAGTGAGCTGAAGAAGGTCTGAGACCGTGTAGATGTCTGGGAAAGAGCATCCCAGGCAGAAGGAATAGAAGTGCAAAGCCTTGAGGTAGGACTTGACTGGTAAAACTAAGAAGAAGAGCCAGTGGAAATTTAGGGGAATGAGCAGGGGTATGGGGAGAATAAGAGATGTGGGTCCTACAAGCCATTTAAATGTTTGCTTTTACTTTGAATGAGATGATAAGGAGAGATTGGTTTGATTGATATTTTCAGAAACACTTTGGTTGCTGGGATAGGAATAGGTCGGAAGCAAGGGAAGAAATAAAGAACACTTAGAAGGCTATTGAGGCAAGAGAATGTCATAGCTTGTACCAGGATTTTAGCAACAGAAGTGGTAAGAAGAAGACGTATTCTGGATATATATATTTTGGTGAGAAAGATTGGCCCTGAACTAACATCTGTTGCCAATCTTCCCCTTTTTGCTTGAGGAAGATTGTCGCTGAGCTGACATCTGTGCCAATCTTCCTCTATTTTGTATGCGGGACGGCACTACAACGTGGCTTGGTGAGCGGTGTGTAGGCCCATGCCTGGGATCTGAACCTGCGAACCCCCGGGCCACCGAAGCGGAGGACGTGAACCCAGCCACTACACCACCGGGCCAGCCCCAATGTATTTTGAATATAGAGACAAAAGTGTTTTGCTGACAGATTGGCTGTGGGATGTGAGAGAAAGAGAGGAGCCAAGGACTCCAAGGTATTTGACCTGGATAACTGGAAGAATGGAGCTGCTATGTAAAGAGAGGGAGTACATTGAAGGAGAGTAAAGTTCAGGAGTGGAGAGGAGAACAGAAGTGTGGACTGAGACATACCTTATTTGCCATAACTTTTACACAACTGGTTGTTGATGTTGAATAAGGAGACATCCAGCCGAGAGACATAAATTTAGTTGTCACAAGAATGAAGGTGATTTTAAAGCCAGGACAGTGGGTGAAATCACCAAGGTATAAAAGTGAAGGGCAAAGAGCATGGTTCCTAGGACTGAACCCCGGAGCACATCAACACTCATAGGTTGGAGAAAAGAGAAGAGACAAGCAAAAAGACTGAAAAGGGTGATTAGTGAGGTATGAGTAAAAATGTAAGCGTAAACTGAGTCTTTGAAGCCAAAGGAAGAAAATATTTCAAGGAGATGGAGAACAACTCTGTCTAAACATGTTGATTTAACACTAGTATATAAGTCATTGGTGAACTTTAGAACAATTTCAGTGGAGTTGTGAGAGGGTGAGTTGGTTCAGGAGAAAATAGGCAAAGAGGAACAGGAGTTACTTAGTAAATATATGTAATTTTTTAAGAAGTTTTGCTTCTGATTTCTGAGGAAATCAGAGAAATGAGAGAGTCAGTGGAAGAAGATGATGTGGGGTCAAGAAAAAGATGGAGAAATAACCTCATGTGTGTATGCTGATAGAAATGATCCAGTTGAAAGCATTACCGACAAGTCAGCCAGTAAGAAATATCCTATATGTTCTAATAAATGGTGCACTTCTTTTCTAACGGTAGCCTGGGCCACTAAACTGTCGATTGCTAATGAAGAAGAAAAACTTTTAACACATTTTTACCATACTGAATTGAGAGCATAAATGGCCCCTTGCTATGCCCTGCCATTTTTCAGTGTATCTACTCAAATATTCATCATTGTTGACCATCATTTTGGCCCGAAATTTTCCCACATTTCAGTTATCACCATGAGTAACTTGCTTGATGAGCATACTTCAAATACATTTTTCCCAAGTATTTGATATATTCATAAAGGTCCATATAATAGGAGTTCTGATGATGGCCTTCTCTAAGATTATAGTCTCTGGGAAAAGGAGCAGTGACTTTTAAGCCATATGTCATGGAGCACCTACAGGAATAGGAGTCAGGGTTACCTTGAGTGGTTGAGAATCAATCCTGCGTGAACAGTAGAATCACTTGGGAAGTTTTTAAAATACTGATACCCTGGACTCATCCTCAGAAATTTTGAGGTTTTCTTGGTCTTGGATGGGACCCAGGCATCTGAATTTTTAACAGCTCTCCAGAGGATTCTAATGAGCAGTATTTAAGAACCACTATTCTTGGCACATATTTTTGATAATCATCTTCCAAGTTCTGAGGGTTTAGTGGCAGGGAATAAAGGAACAACGAGATGACCTTCTAGTCTGCTCAGGAGGCAGTGTGGTGTGATAGGGTCTCTGGCTCAAGAACGACATTTATCTTAGTAAAAGTCTTATGAATCCACCTTAGCAAGCTTCTGATTATCTAAACTGCTCCAAACAACTCTGCTCCTTGTTTCTCCCCAGTTCTTCAAAACCTAACTTAAAGATATGGTTCAAGGACTCAAACTATCTTTGAATATCTATCCATACTTATTGATAGAAAGCAATCTTGATTTATATTACTTGCTCGAGCAGAGGCCAGAACACAGAAGTAAGGCATCCTTGGGGTGCTAGGACCATGGGTATAAAAGGCACGCTTAATTTCCAGCTTCTGTCTTTCTTTTCCTGTGTTACTTTAACTGGTTCTTGGCCTCCTTTAGCCTATTGTTTCCTACACTTCTCTTATGTGTTTTTCTTCTTTCTGCATTTATTTTTATCCGTCACTGCCTTTCTCTTCATTTTGTGGTGTTTTCTTTCCCTTTTCTTTATCATCGTGGGCAATAGGTGGAAGAGAGGGATGGAAGAGAAGACAGATTCTGGGACTGCAACACCTTGGGAGGTCATTAGAAAGCATTTCATGGAGAAAGGAGCTGCTAAAAACTATATATCCGAGCAATAAAGGCTAGAAAATAAGTTCCAATGCAGTTGTACCATTTATCCAAAATGAAGAAACTAAGTGAAAAATCACATATACCATATATTAATATACATTTTAAATGTACAACCTATTTATTCCATAGAGAATATTATTACCTGACCCTATTAAAAAAAAAACCTGAAATAGCAATCCTGCTGCATTTTAAGGCACCAGCATTCTCCTGGAAGGATGATTTACAGTGCAATCACAGTATGATCAACACAAGTGAGCTTTTAGATCTAATGCAGGTATAAACAAGATTCTTTAAAAGAAATTATTTGAAACCAAAGAAAAAAAACCATACATTACTATGTACTGTACCTAGCTCTCAGTCCTATACACAAATTCATTTAGTACTTACTAAATATTAGTAAATGAATAAAGCTCTATAATTATTCTTAAAGAATTCAGATAAAAACGTTTTTAGAAATTCTTGTCACTCTTGACATTATCACGTCTCTATGATAAATCAGTCTTTTTTCAAAACCAGTGAGACTTTGAGCAAAAAATGCTAGAATTCTGCAGTATGATTTAACCTATTAAAAAAATTTTACTAAACATGTTGATTGCATACCAGACATCACAGACACCAGCTGATTTAGGATGAACCCAAACTACATAAAAATGGTTCTGGGAGACAGGAAAGAAAATAGCTAATTGAGTTCTACAAAGGAAATTGTCTTCATGCTTCCGGTCGAGGTAATTATTTTATCCTTTGCCAATACTATTTGGAAGCTAAACTGAAATTGTGAAAAGAAACGTAGTTAATCAACTGTGAATTACAAAATGTTAGTCCATTTTTTTTCCATTTGTAATAATTTGGCCAATAGTTTAATGGTAAATGGACTTTCAGAATTCAGGTCTCCTTACACAAAGATACTAAGGATTTTGGAGCCATTGAATTTAAGCCTTAAATGAGATGGCTCATTACCCCACTTTATTCACGTAAAGTTCCTTTAATATCTAATACAAAATACCTTAATGTCTAATAGAAAGGATTCTACAAGAGGTATACATCTTGGATACATTCATTTATTTGTTCTCAATTGTTATTTATTTGTTTAAATATCTGTATCCCCAGTATATTATGAGTTTCTTAAGAATAGAGCTTATTTAAATCTTTGTCCCCAGTAACTAGGACAGTGACCATACATAGAAGATATCTGATAGATGTTGTAAATCTGATTTCTTAGTTTCTTGGCACAAAAAGACTATGATGTTTTAAATTTCATTTTACAGATATGGAATATAGAAAGCTGTCTGTCCATTAATTATTCTTCTCAGTAGGGATTCCTAGAGCAGGGTCTCAACCTCTGCTCTACAAGATTTACATAGTCACAGAATGTTTCTGGTCATTTCATTTGACCTGAAGAGTATTTTAAAAAACTGTGATAGGCAGGTGGCGCCTGCAGTGGTAGCAATGGGAGAAGGGGAGCCTTTGCCATCTGATTCTAGGCCTGCTTCCCACTCTATGTCACAACACAAATCCACGTGCATCTGAGCTTACAAACCTTACCTCCTGTAGTCCAGAATTTCAGAACTGAAAGAGCCACAGTAATTTATCTACCTCAGCCTAGATTCTAGAAAGTGTCTGTGTGATTCTATAAGAATATGTGGCATATATTACTTTTGAATAAATCATTGCATTTATGTTTTTTATTGCTGTGTAACAAATTACCACAAATGTAGAGGCTTAAAACAACACACATTCTGTATGTTTCTGTGCGTCAGGAGTCCAGTCACAGCTTAGCTGGGTCCTCTGATGAGGGTCTCACAAGGTTGCAATCTACACGTCAGTGTGTTCCTTTCTGGAGTTCAGTGTCCTCTGCTGAGCTCACATGATTGTTCTCAGAATTCAGTTCCTTGCAGTTGTAGGACTGAGGTCCTGCTCTCTTACTGGCTGCCAGCTGGCTGCTGCCCTCAGCCTTTTAAAGACTACACCATTCCTTGCCATGTGACCCTGTCATGGGCCCTCTCATAACACAGCACTTTACTTCTTCAGGGCCAGCAAGAGAAGCTCTCTTCAGGAAGGGCTCACTCCCTTTTTCAAGGACTTTTACTTGATTAAGTCAAACCCACCCAGGATAATCTTCCTTTGGATTAACTCAGAATCAACTGATTTGGGACCTTAATTACCCTTGCAAAATCCCTCACCTTTGCTGTACAACATGCCCTAATTACAGCTATAACATCCCTCATATTCAGAGGTCCCACTCACACTCAAGAAGAGGGGATTATAAAGAGGTCAGAAATCTTGGGGACCATCTTAAAATTCTGCCTATCACAATGATAGATATCTTTCAGATAACTTTGTTTCCCAGGGCACAAAAGTATATTAACATATATATATGTATACATGCATATTTACATAGTACACAAATTATATAATATGTATCATATTAGTTTAGTTTAAAATATTACATATATTTTTATATGCATACATGTGTAGGTATATGTGTACGTGTGTTTGTGTATATATATACGTATATGTGTGTGTGTGTAGATAAATATACACATACATATATGTTTTTACCTTCTCTTTCTCCTCTACTTGCCCTACTCTTCTTTCTCCTCTTCCCTCCTTCCCTTCTTCCTGCTTTATCTGTTTTTCGTCAATTAAATACTGAGCAGAATTAATTCATATACATTTCCAAAAAAATTAAGAGACTTTATCACGATTGTAAGAAATTAGGCTGAGGTTTTCATTTAATTCATAAGGGAGTATTTAGTGGAACACTATGGTAGACCATATGTTTGCAGGTATAAATGAGATGGAGTTTACTCTTTACATTGGAGAGCTCTCTAGAAAAGAAACCAATGTATCCTCTTAATCGTGCATGATTACATAAAGAAAAATACACCATCTGTAAAACAATTTCCCTAGGGAAATTAAGGACGTTTTTTAGAGGAGTCACAATAAAGTGAAATAAAAGTTTGGTAGAGCCAAATCTCTACTTTGTTCAATAAAAATCCCTATTTTAAGAAACTGGATCAAAGTGACTTTGCTCAATGCATTCATCTAATGGATTTTCTCAAATCTGAAAACCTTGAGAAGATAAAATGAGTAAGAAAGTGAACTGTAGAGATTTTCCTATATAATGAGGGCTTTAAAAGTCATTTTATTTGTAAGTAGTCAGGGGTGGGGATTAAAGGGAAGATTTTGCAGGGTGTTTACTTTGAGAGGGTAAGAAAAGCAGAAATATACATCATAACCTGGGTGACTAAGGGGTCCAAAGGAAGGAGCAACCCTCAGCGAGTCTAAGTCCTGGGTAAAGGCCGGTGCTGTTAACTAGTTCTGTCATTTCAGACCAGGTCTCGCTTTCTTCACATGTGGATTATGAATAACGCTAACTTCTCTGTCCACTTCTCAGGGTTACTGTAATTAACCAGTATGAGACAATGGAAACAGCATGGAGACGCATTTCAGAGAGGATTTTGTTATAGTTCTGGCTTTACCACTTTGTAGCTATGTGGACCTGGACAAGTTATTTATCTCGTCTTAACCTGAATTCTCTCCTTTGGAGAATAATACCTAGTCTCAGGATTATGTTAAGGATTAAACAGTTTATATAAACAAAGTAGATAACTGTAAATGGTGTCTATTATTAGGATAATTAATTTAAAATATCATTTTAATGTAAATTGCAATTATTAGTAACCTAGATTTAGAAAGATCCCTCAACTTGAGCAAAGGATGACTAGAGGAATTTATTCTGTATGTATAAGAATGCAGTGCAGAGAATACACATTTTCACAGTCCCCCACCAAGCTCATTTCTCTATTTCAGGTCCAAATGAATGAAGCAAGAAAGATGGGGGAAGGGTTAGAGTTTGTTCTGCGATTTGAGAATATTTAAAATGATTCTGTACATATGGATTTTGAAGTTACTTGTTTTATCACTGTTTCAGAATATTACAGTAAATATTCTGTATTAATTTTATTATGCAGTTTAAGGAATAAATGCTTTGGAACACCTTTCCTTCTATAAAGCGTTTTTTAAAAGTTTTGTGACTTATTCATTCTTTCTAGACCATTATTACCCCACATATAAAATGAGGAAGGTTTATCTGTGCTCTAACATTTTGTAAACTATGAAGCATAAAGAATGCTTTTTAGTAAGAAGGAATCCACCTTTTGTTTAAATTTTGCACAAAATGTGCTTTAGATAAATCATTTAGATGGCAATCAGAGTGATCCTCTGATAGACAACAGAGAACAGGTTATTACCTAGGTGACACAGGGAAAGAAAATAAATTCTGAATCTACATTTTTTGACCTGAGAGAGGAGACCAAAGTTTGCATATGTTCAGCATGGGAACTGTTGCTCTGAAACCCTCATTAAAAGACTCTCTTGAACCTAATCTGCTACTGAGGGAGATGAAAGATATCTACTCTCTCACAGTCACACTGCCTGGTTTTCAACGAAAGCAAATCTCAGACTAAATTTGGCCACATATACTGCCATTTGTCAATCAAATCCTTATTAATAAGCAGGCACAAAAACACTCATATGACCTGTTCCGGTCAGCTTGATGAAGTCTCAGTTACAGGTTTTTTGGGACTGAGCAATCACCTTTTGTATAAAAGATTTTCTTGCCCAATGGTATTTTAGAAGCAGGATTCAGTTAATCTAATATTTGACACCAAATAGTCTAACTCGTGACTACATTAGAATACTGCCTTGAATGGCGGACTGAGAGGTGAGGAGTAAACGCTTCCCTGTTATCCCATATGAGCCATGATGGGACTTCTAAAATAGTGTCCCCACCTGTATACGTTGAATACAACTAAATTCACACATAATTTGTAGGCATATCCATCATGCCCACTAAAAAACCACTAAATTCACCAGTGAAATCCTCTTCTAACATCCGTTTGCAAATCCTCTGGTGTTTATCAGAGATAACGATAACTGAAACACTTGTAGTTGCCTTTTGATTAAACATTATCACCCTTCATGTGTATAAAGTATTCCCATTAAGAAAACTGTCTGGCCCTTGAGTGAAGATGAACTAATATATATACAACATCCCATCTCCTATGCTGAAAGGATTTAAACCACATTTCCAGTGTCGTAACGCTTAGAAATGTTTGTCTCAACCAAGATCTCTCCTATAAAGTCTAGACTCATATAATCAGCTGCCTACAAAACATAATCAATTGGTGCCTGTTACTGCCCTTAGCCCCCTATAGTTTATTATCAATACCACAGACAGAGTGATCCTAGTTCCTTTTGGTAGAAATTGAGAGCCTCTCAGAATAAGAGTCAGATCTTCTTATCCCAGTGCTCAAAAACCTTCAGTAACTTCTCATCTCACAAGGAGTGTAAACGAAATTCCTCACCAAATCCTCCAATCTTCTGACCTCTCTGATCTAATCTCCTACGACCCTCTCCCTGCTCGCCACGCTGCAGCCTCAGTGGCTGCCCTACTGTTTCCTGTATACATGAAACAGTAAGCAACATGTCTCACACCTGCTCCCACCTGAAGGCTGTTCACCATGAAGTTTCTCTCTGTCAGGACTTCTCACTCCCCAGAGGTGTGCACAGCTCGCTTCTTCACTTCCTTAAGGAATTTGTGGTCAAGTCACTGTATTCGTTTCCTGTGGCTACTGTAACAAATTACCACAAACTCTGTGGCATAAAACAATAGAAATTCATTCTCTCACAGTTCTGGAGGGCAGAAGTCCAAAATCAAGGGGCCAAAATCAAGTTGTTGGCAGGGCCACACTCCTTTTAAAAGCTCTGAGAAGAATTCTTTCCTTATGTCTTCCAGTTTCTGAGGGAAGCTGGGCTTGTGGCCGCATCACTCAAATCTCTGCCCCCATGGTCACATTGCTCCCTCTTGTGTCTATATAAAATCTTCTCTGTCTCTTTCCTAAAAAACATTTATTCTAACAATTTAGGGCCCACCTGGATAATCCAGGATAATCTCCTCATCTCTAGATCTTTAATTTAGTCACATGAGGAAAGCCCTTGCCATATAAGGTAGCACTTACAGGTTCTGAGGATTTGAATCTGATGTCTTTTGGGGAAGCCGTTTGTCAGCCTACCACAGTCATCTTCTCAGAGAGGCATCCTCACACTACCACACTTAAAATTTCCACCCCCCTTTCCCACAGCACTTCCTCTCCCCCTTCTCTTCCTTATTTTTTTTCCATAGTGTTTATCACCTAATGGTGACTCTATATACTTACTCACTTATTTCTTTCATTATTTGGCTCCTTCAGCTAGAAGGTAAGCACCGTGAAGGCAGAGCTGTTATCTGTTCTATCCATTGTTCTTTCCTTAGCACATTGAACAATGTCTGCCACACAGTGGGCCTCTCATGAAAATTTCCAAGTGAATAGATGCACGACAGGATGAAGGAAGAGTGTCAAGGTATTTCAGGAGAAGGGAAAATGTGTTTAGTGGGTTGAAAGGGGCCCCACACAAAGATTTGTACATGTCCTAATCCCTAGACTTGTGAATATTACCTTATATGGAAAAAGAGTGAAGAGTACATTATACTGTAAAAAGGTGTGATTAAGTTAAAGACCTTAAGAGGACGAGTTTATACTGGATAATCTGAGTGAGTTTTAAGTCAATCACTAGTAACCCTATAAGAGAGGGGCAGAGGAGCAGACACACAGAAGAGGAAGTGTTGTGACCACGGAGGCAGACATTGGGGTGATGCGGCCATAAGTCAAGACGTGGCCAGCAGCCACAAGAAGCTGGAAGTGGCGAGGAACAGATTCTTCTTACACCCTTCGGAGGGCGTGTGGCCCTGCCAACACCATAATTTCAGACTTCTGGCCTCCAGGACAATGAGAGAATACATTTCTGTTGTTTGAGGCCACCAGTTTGTGGTGACTTGTTACAGCAGCCACAGGAAATTAATACAATGTGGGTGCTAATGGCTTCTAATAATACATTTGGTTGCTAAAGGAAGAAAGAATATAAACAGCTATAAGTACCTTATTTTTACCACAGGGAAAGTAATTCTTATCTTGAAATTATACGTGGAATTATTATCTTGGTTCCTGTCACCCTGAGAAGAATACAGACTCTAAAGTCAGATTTCCTGTGTTTCGATTCTATCTTGACTTCTGAGGACCTTGGGGAGATTATCTGATCTTTTTGCATCAGTTTTCTCATCTGTAAAATAAGAACAAACCAATGCTTCTTCAAACGTAGTCCTGAGAATTAAGGGTTAAGAATTATAAAGTACTTAGAAATGTGCCGATGCCTAGCACATAGTAACTGTTGTGTCATTTTTTGCTATTATTTTTATTATTATATTATAAACAGAATTTATTAGAAGCATCCTTGCACTGAGGTAACGTTTTTACCTGTAAGATTGACAAAGGTCAAAAAGTATGAGAACACATCGTGTTAAGGGGGGAGGGAGTTGGGCTAGGCATTGACACACACTGAGGAAAGGAGTAAACCTGCTGCAACCGTGGCAGAGGGCAATTTGACACTAGCAAAAGGACGAGTTTATTCACATTTGTGAAATAACTTGGATAGACACAGTAAGACTGTTTTAATAGCAGAAGACTAAAAACCTAAATTGCAGCATTGTAGAACTGATTAAATTAAGGGACATCATTCAATTGACTATTGTGAAACAGTTTAAAAAAAAAAAAGGCTTATTTTAATTATCCATGCTGCCATCTACAGATTCAATGCAATCTCTATCAAAATTCCAATGAAATTTTACAGAAATAAAAAAAAAAATCCTAAAACTGATATGGAGCCATAAAGGACTCCAAATAGCCAAAACAATCTTGAAAAAGAAGAACAAAGCTGGAAGTCTCACATTGCTTAATTTAGAAACATATTATAAAGCTATGGTAACTAAAACAGTATGATGCTGACACAAAGACAAATAGACCAATCAAACAGAATAGAGAACCCAGAAATAAATTCACATAAACAGTCAAGGTCAATTGATCTACGTTGGGGGTGAAATACACATTGGGAAAGGAGAGTCTCTTCGACAAATGGTGATGGGAAAACTGAATACCCACATTCAAACTAGGACTCTTATCTTAAACCACACACAAAAATCAATTGAAAATGTATTAAAGATTTAAATGTAAGATTGAAACTGTAAGTTTCCTAGAAGAAAACATAGTGAAAAAGCTTCATGACATTGGTGATGGCAATGATTTCTTGATTATGACATCAAAAGCGCAGATAACAAAAGCAAAAATAGACAAGTAGGACCACATATAATTAAAAAGCTTCTGCACGGCGAAGGAAGCAATCAACAGAGTGAAAAGGCAGTCTATGGAGTGGGAGAAAATAAAGGGTTAATATTCAAAAAATATAAGGAACTCATACAATTCAGTAAAAAAAAACCAAATAACCTGATTTTTAAAATGGGCAAAGGACTTGAATTTGTTGGTGAGGATGTGGAGAAATTGGAGCCCCTCTGTTGGTGAGAATATAAAATGGTGCAGCCACTATAGAAAACAGTATAGAGTTTCCTCAAAAAATTAAAAATAGAACTACCATATGATCCATCAATCCCATTTCTGTATATTGATATAAAAGAATTGAAATCAGGATCTTGAAGAGATCTCTGAACTCCCATGTTCATTGCAGCATTATTCACACGAAACAAGATGTGGAAGAGACTGAAATGTCTTAGGACGTAATGCTAAGTGAAATAAGCCAGTCATGAAAGGACAAATACTGCATGATGCCACTTATATGAGGATCTAAAGCAATCAAACGCATAGAAGCAGAAAGTAGAGTGGTGGTTGGCAGGGGCTAGGGGGAGAGGGAAATGGGGAGTTTCCGTGCAATTGGTAGAGACGCAAGATGAAAAGTTCTAGAGATTTGTGGTACAACCTTGTGCTTATAATTAACAATATTGTACTGCACGTTTAAAGATTTGTTAAGAAGGTAGATCTCATGTTATTTTTTTACATAATAAAAAAGAATAAGGTAAATATTTCTAGTTCTTGTATAAAAGAGTACCTTGTTGCTGACAATGCTCCAAGTGAAAATAACAGAAAAGCTGGACAAAATACAAGTGTGTGTGTGTGTGTGTGTGTGTGTATGAAGACATTAGAATGCTATCAATGCATCTAGGACTTGAGGGGCAAGATTTTGGAGAGAGGGGACATTCATTAAAGTGGCCAGACATTCCACACAGTTTTCCTCCTCAAGGAATGTGCTAATTTGGAAGTGGCACAGGACCAAGAGGCTAAATGCCAAGAAACTGAGGTAACTTTTGGAAGTCTTTTAGGGTTAGGGAGATAAAAATATTTGGATGTAATGACTAGCAAGGTAGCCAGGACTACGGAAGCTATGATCTTGGGGGGAGGGGAAGGACAGAGGCGAGCCCAACAGTTGGTGCTGCTCTTCCCCTTAAGACTTATATCTGATGAGGTTTAACATCCAGAATTTGTAAAGAACTCCTATAATTTAACAACAAATAAACAACCCAATTAAGAAATGGGAAAAGGACTTGAATAGACATTTCTCCAAAAAAATATGTAAGTAGTTAATAAGGATATGCAAAGATGCTTAACACCCTTAGTCATTAGGGAAATGCAAATACAGACTATGATGAGACACTACTTCACAATCACTCAGCCGAAAAAGAAAAAGACAGATAATAACAAGTGATAGTATGGACATGGGACAATTGGAACTCTTCTTCGTTGCTGGTAGGAATGTAAAATGGTGCAGCCATTTTGGAAAACAGTTCGGTGGTTCCTCAACAAGTTAAACATAGACTTGCCACACGATCTAGCAATTGCATTCTTAAGTTATATCCAAAAGAATTGAAAGCAGGGACTCAAACAGATACAAGTACACAAATGTTCAATGCAGTATTATTCACAATAACCAAATTTGGAAAAAACTCAAATGTCCATCAACAGAAGAATGAATAAATAAAATGTGGTATATACATACAATGAAATATTATTCAGTCATAAAAATGAATGAAGTTCTGATACATGCTGTAATATGAATGAACTTTGACAACATTGTGCTAAGTGAAATAAGCCAGACACAAAATGACAAATATTGTATGATTTCACTTTTGTGAAATAATCTAGAATAGGCAAGTTCATAGAGACAGAAAATAGATTAGAGGTTCCTGGGGATAAGGGGAGAGGGAATGGAGAGTTATTGCTTAACAGATACAGAATTTCTGTTTGAATGACGGAAATGTTTTGAAAATAGATAAGGTTGCACAACATTCTGCATGTAATCAATGAATTGTACACTTAATAGTTAAATGGACAAATTTTATCTTATACATATTTTACTACAATGAGAAAAAAGAAAAGAGAAAGTGTACTAGGAGGCAGGACCAAATCAGCAAAAAAACAAAAGCGACAAGCCCACAGGTGACTAAGATGTTGGAATTATAAGGCATGGACTTTAAAATATCTGTAATTTAAATGTATAAAGAAATAGGTAAGATTATTCAAGCACTGAAAACTACAAAAAAGAATCAAATGAAAACTCTAGAACTAAAAAAATACTATATCTGAATTTGAGAACTCAGTGGATGGAGGATTAGAAATATCAGAACAGAGAATTAGCAAATCAAAAGATAGGTAACAAGAGCTCATGAATACAGGGAACAGATTGGTGGTTGCCAGAAGCTGCTGGGAGGGGTGGCATGAAATGAATGAAGGAGGTTAAAAAGTACAAACCTCCAGTTATAAAATAAATAAGCGCTGGAGACGCAATGTACAGCACGGTGATTCTAGTTAATACTGTGTTGCGTATTTGAAAGTTGCTAAGAGAGTAAATCTTAAAAGTTCTCATCACAAGAAAAAAAATTTTTGTAACTATGTATGGTGGTGGATGTTAACTAGACTTATTACTTGCATATATTTTGTAATATATACAAATATTTAATCATTATTTTGTACACCTGAAACTAATATAATGTTATAGGTCAATTATATATCAATTTAAAAAAAGAAAATAAATGATAGGTAACAAAAAGATACAAACAGAAGCAGAAAGAAAAAAATATGAGTAAACTATTAAAAAAATGAATAGGACATGTGAAAGTTCTAACATATATATTATTGGAGGTCTAGGAAAAAAGAGAGAGAGATTGGCAACTTTGGAAGAGATACTGGCTTAAAACATTCCAAAACTAATCTAAAACATCAAAATCACAGATTAAGGATGTTCTGAAAAGTTTGTGACACAAATACAAAGAAAATCAGACCAGTAAAATCAACTGAAAACCAAAGGAAAAAAGAACACTTTAAAAGCTTTTAGAGAAAGTTCCTTTAAAGGAACAAATAAAATACTGACAACTGTCTTCTTAACAGAAATGATGAAAGCCAGACACACAGAAACAAAATTCTTAAAGTTCAGAGGGAAAATAACTGCCAACCTAGAATTGTATGACTACTGAAAATTACCTTCTAAAATGTAGTTAAAATAAATGTAATGTGTTAAAATCAGGAACTAGGAATGAAAAATATAAGCAAAATCCATGGTTATAATAAAACAGAAATTGACAGACTATCTCACTGGGATAATCACACTAAAAATAATAATAATAAAGGTAGCAATTCTCCAACAAAAGGAAATTCATTCCAATTGAAATCATGGTAATGCAGAAAGGTATAAAGAGTACCATAAAGATTACATATATGCCTAAATGTAATTTTGTACTGATTGCATAAAGCAGGAATAGGAATGTCTTATGAAGTGTAAAACATACAAGAATAAAATTTATGAGAATTATAAGGTGAATGTGGTTAAAGAGTTCTGACTTACCTGCATTTTCTGAGCAGTAGTAAAATACCAATTTAAAAAGAACTATAATAAGTCAAAGATGCACACTGTATGGTGTAAGCTCTAGGATAGCAGTAAAAGAAGAAATAAGAGACACAACTAATGAATTATGATGTGGGAGGAAGAAAGGTAATGGTTTTAAAAATCTTAACTAATTCAAAAGAATATTAGTAAGAAGAGAAAAAGGAATGTAGAACAAGAAAAAATAAGTTGTAAAATGATTTACTATATTTTTAAATTTAAAGATTAAAAAAGTCATTAAATAGGGATGAAATAAAATAGTAAAAGGAAAAAATTGTTCAAAATCCAGTATGTTGTTTACATTAAACATTTTAATTATAAGGATAAAAAGTCTAAAAAACAAGTGAAAAAAATGTGCCATGCAGACACTAATTTAAAAAAAGTTGGTATGCTTCTACTAGCATCAGACAAAGTCAACTTTAAGGCAAGACTTTGGTCCATTTTCTAATTGTTTGTTTTCATTCTGTTGCCTTTGAAAGCTCTTTATATATTCTTAATACAAGTCTTTTATTAAATACATGATTTGCAAACATTTTCTCCTAATCTGTAGCTTATATTTTCATTTTCTTAAGAATGTTTTTCACAGATATAAGCCAAAAGTCCAATTTACTATTTTTTTAAAATATATATGTAGATCTACTGTTGTCATGTCTAAGATCTCTTTGCCTGACCCTAGGTAACAAAGATTTTTTCCTATGTTTTTCCTTAAAATTTTATAGTTTTATGCTTTACATTTAAATTTATGATCCAGTGGTTGGTGTCAAGATGGCAGCATAGGTGGACTCTGAACTCACCTCCTGCCATGGACACAACAAATTGTTCCAACAACTCTTGGAACAATTACCCCTGAGAGGGAACTGAAAACTGGATGAAAAGAATCCCTGCAACAAGAGACAGGCCTGACTGAGGTGGAAGAGGCAGAAATTCCTTTCTGGAGAGAAAAAAAGCCACCTTCCAAAACTTCAGCACTTCATGGCCTCCTGGGAGCAATCCTAAGGCAGGCAGCCTTCCCTGGAGGAGTGGGGGACCTGAGCAAGGGAGTGTTACTGCTATAAGAATCTTTTGATCCCAGCATAACCAAGACAAGTGTCATAGTGTCTGGCTTTGCTGGCTACTAACAACAATGGAGAATACCCCCAGAAAAGCTATTGGACTTAAGGAAAAAAAAAGTTGGCTCTTATAGGGCCCATGCACAAATTCACCCATTTCTGAAAGAAACCTAAAATCACCAGAAAGAAAGATGCACAGTCCTTTGGTGAAAAGAGACTCACCTGATAGGCTCTGGGTGCATCTTGGTGAGAGGTGAGACGTCTCCAGAGACTGAGACATTGGTGGCAGCCATTGCTGTGACCTAGTGCAGGCATGCTGACACAGACGCTGGCAGATGCCATTGGAATTCTCCCCCTGGCCTGCTAGCCCAGGGTCTGTCCCACCCACTAGAGCACTGATTTAATCCAGTTCAGCCAGGGCAGGCAGCCTGCCCTAGGGACTGGCCCCACTCAATAGCAAGCCTTTGGGTAACTGGTGGGCCTGCATAGGCTGAGTGCCTTGATCCTCTGAAGATTGGCAGGTGGGTCCACCTCTGCAGGGCAGGGCATGCATGAGGAGTGGGTGGATTGTGTGGGGCCTCTACAGTGGGGTGACTAAGTCCACTTCAGGGGGTTGGGGCATGCATATGGGGCAGGATGGTGTTGACAGGGTGTGTGGCCCTGTGGGTGGTGGGGCTTGTCAGCTGCAGAAGAATTGTGCTTCTCAAACAGCCACATAGGGGATCAGCACCACCTTCCAAAGTCTGAAGCAATTGGGTGTTCCTGTGCCTGGGGCTGGCCCCACTCAGCTACAATCCTGAGAGAGCTGACAACAGCCTTGTAGGCCAGAGGCCTACAGCAGTTGTAAGCCCCTGAGCCTAACAACCAGCCACACTGTGCATCTACTCACTTGACAGAAAAATCACAACAAGAATGTGCTATTAGACCTGGCAGCCAACTATACTGGGGCCCCCCACACCCGAGAAAGTGACTGAAGTGTCCATAGCAGCCACATGCAGCTGAGCGATACAACCAGCCAGGCAAGGGGACAGCCCAGGCTCCCTGGGCACCTGCAGGAAGAGCAACCTTGCTGCAAGAAGGACACACATAACCCACAAAGGGGTCACTCCTGGAGCATTTGGAACTGATGATTAGAGGGAAGCACACTGCTAGGCCTCATAAGGCAACCCTTACATAAGGCCAGCTCTCCAAGATCAAGAGACGTAGCTGACCTACCTAATACATACACGTAAGCACAGAGAAAGAGGCAAAATGAGGAGGCAAAGGAATACAACTCAAGTAAGGGAACAGGACAAAACCCCAGAAAAAGAACTAAATGAAACAGAAATAAACAATCTACCTGACAGAGTACAAACTAATTGTCATAAGGATGCTCACTGATCCTGAGAGAAGAATGGATGAATTCAGTGAGAATGTCAAAAAAGAATTGGAAAATATAAAAAAGAACCAATCAGAAATGAAGAATACAATACTGGAAATGAAAAATTCACTTGAGGGATTCAAAAGCAGAATAGATGATCCAGAAGAACGGATCAGCAAGCTGGACAAAAGACTAGAGGAAATCACCCAAGCTGAACAGCTAAAAGAAAAAAGAATTTAAAAGAATGGGGACAGTCTAAGGGACCTCTGGGACAACATCAAGTGCACTAACATCCGTGTCATATGTGTCCCAGAGGGAGAAGAGAGAGACAAAGGGGCAGAGAATCTATTTGAAGAAATAATAGATGAAAACTTTCCTAACCTAAGTGAGGAAATGGACAGTCCAGGTATGGGAAACACAGATAGCACCAAAAATGATGAACCCAAAGAGGCCCGCATACACCATAATTAAAACGTCCAGAATTAAAGATAAAGAGAGAATCCTAAAAGCCACAAGAGAAAGGCAACAAGTTACATATAAAGGAAACCCCATAAGGCTATCAGCTGACTTCTCGGCAGAAAACTTACAGGCTATAAGAAAGTGGCACGATATATTTAAAGTGCTGAAAGGAAAAAATCTACAGCCAAGAATACTCTACCCAGCAAGGTTATCATTCAGAATGGAAGGAAAGATAAAGTTTCCCAAATAAGCAAAAATGAAAGGAGTTTAACACCAAGAAACGAGTCCTACAAGAAATGCTAATGGGACTTATTTAAGGGGCAAAGAGAAGACCACAAATAGGAAAAAATTGTCTATTTCCATGGTAAGAGGGTAACGGATACAAACACACCAAAAATAGGTTAGATATGATACCAAAAACATTAAATGTGGGAGGAGGGGAGTAAAAGAGTAGAGCTTTTAGAAAGAGGACAAACTAAAGACACCATCAACTTAATATAGATTGCTATATACGTAGGTTATTATATATGAACCTCATGGTAATCACAAATCAGAAACCTATAATAAATACACCAAAAACTAAGAGAAAGGAACCCAAACATAATACTAAAGAAAGCCATCAAACCACAAGGGAAGAGAGCAAGAGAAGAAGAAAGGAATAGAGAAGAACTACTAAACCACCCAGAAAAAATGTAACAAAATGACATTAAGTACATACTTAACAATAGCTACTTTAAAAGTCAATGGACTAAATGCTCCCATCAAAAGGCATAGGATGGTTGATTGGATAAAAAAACAAGACCAACATATATGCTGCATAAAAGAGACACACTTCGGACCTAAAGAGACTCACAAACTGAAAGTGAAGGGATGGAAAAGATACTCCATGCAAATGACAATGAAAAGAAAGCTAGGGTAGCAATACTTATATCAGACAAAATATACTTTAAAACAAAAACTGTAATAAGAGAAAAGGAGGGTACTACATAATGATAAAGGGAACAATCCAACAAGAGGATATAACACTTGCAAATATCTATGCACCCAATAGATATGCACCTAAATATGTAAAGCAATTATTGACAGACATAAAAGGATAAATAGATAAAAACACAAAATAGTAGGGGGCTTTACCACTTACACCAATGAATAGATCATCCAAACAGAAGATCAATAAGGAAACACTAGCCTTAAATGACATACTAGACCAGATGGACTCAGTAGGTAAATACAGAACATTCCATCCAAAACCTGAAGAATACACATTCTTTTCAAGTGTACATGAAATATTCTCCAGGATTGATTACATATTAGGTCACAAAACAGGTCTCAATAAATTTAAGAAGATTGAAATAATACCAAGCATCTTTTCTGACCACAACAGTATGTAACTAGAAATCAACTACAGGAAGAAAATTAGACAGGCCATGTATATGTGGAGATTAAACAAAATGCTACCGAACAATGATTGCGTCAAGAAGAAATCAAAGGAGAAATCAAAAAATACCTGGAGAAAAATGAAAATACAAGATGCCAGAATTTATGGGATACAACTAAAGCAGTTCTAAAAGGGAAGTTTATAGCAATACAGGCCTACCTCAACAAACAAGAAAAATCTCAAATAAACAATCTAACAGTGCACCTAAAGGCACTGGAAAAAGAAGAACAAACAAAGCCCAAAATCAGTAGAAGGAAGGAAATCATAAAAATCAAGTAGAAATAAAAGAAATGGAATCTAAAAAAAACAATAGAAAAAATAAGTGAAACCAAGAGGTGGTTCTTTGAAAAGATAAACAAAATTGACAGACCTTTAGCTAGACTCACCAAGAAAAAGAGAGAAGGCTCAAATAAGTAACATCAGAAATGAAAGAGGAGAAATTACAACAGGCACCTCAGAAATACAAAAGATTATAAGAGAATATTACAAAAAGCTATACACCAACAAATTGGATAATCCAGAAGAAATGGATAAATTCTTAGAATCATGCAACCTTCCAAAACAAAATCAAGAAGAAATAGAGAATTTTGGTAGACCAATCTCCGGTAAGCAGATCAAAACAGTAATCAAAAACCTCGCCAAAAATAAAAATCCAGGACCAGACAGCTTCCCTGGTGAATTCTACCAAACATTCAAAGACTTAATACCTATCCTTCTCAAACTCTTCCAAAACATTGAAGAGGAAGGGAAGCTTCCTAACTCATTCTATGAGGCCAACATTACCCTGATACCAAAACCAGACAAGGACAACACAAAACAAGAAAATTAGATGCCAATATCACTGATGAACATCAATGCAAAAATCCTCAACAAAATACTAGCAAATCGAATACAACGATACGTTAAAAAGATCATACACCATGATCAAGTGGGATTTATTACAGAGATGCAGGCATGGTTCAACATCTGCAAATCAATCAACATGATACACCACTTTAACAAAATGAAGAATAAAAATCACATGATCATCTCAATAGAGGCAGAGAAAGCATTTGATGAGATACAGCATCCATTTATGGTAGAAACTTTCAATAAAATGGGTACAGAAGGAAAGTACCTCAGCATAATAAAGGCCATACATGACAAACCCACAGCTACTATCATTCTCAATGGTGAACAAGAGAAAGCTATCCCTCTCAGAACAGGAACCAGACAAGGATGCCCACTTTCACCTCTTCTATTTAACGTAGTATTGAAAGTCATAGCCAGAGCTATCAAGCAAGAAAAAAAAATAAAGGGATCCAAATTGGAAAGGAAGAAGTGAAACTGTCACTATTTGCAGATGACATGATTCTATATATAGAAAACCCTAAAGAATCCACCAAAAATCTTTTAGAAATAATAAATAAATATGGTAAATTTGCAGGATACAACATCAACATACAAAAATCAGTTGTGTTTCTATACACCAACAATGAAGTAGCAGAAAGAGAAATTAAGAAGACAATCCCATTTACAATTGCAACAAAAAGAATAAAATACTAGGAATAGACTTAGCCAAAGAAGTGAAAGATCTGTATACTTAAAATTATAAAACACTGAAAGAAATTGAAGAAGACACAAAGAAATGGAAAGATATTCCATGGCCTTGGATTGGAAGAATTAACATAGTTAAAATGTCCATACTTCTTACACCATACACAAAAATTAACTCAAAATGGATTAAAAACTTGAAAGTAAGACCTGAAACCATGAAACTTCTAGAGGAAAACATAGGCAGTAGGCTCTTTGATGTCAGTCTTAGCAACATATTTTCAAGTACCATGTCTGATGGGGCAAGGGAAACAATGGAAAAAATAAACAAATGGGACTACATCAAACTAAAAAGCTTCTGCACAGCAAAGGAAACCATCAACAAACAAAAGGCAACCTAACAATTGGGAGAAGATATTTGCAAACCATATATCTGATAAGGGGTTAATATCCAAAATATATAAGGAACACATACATCTCAACAACAAAAAGACTAACAACCCAATTTAAAAATGGGCAAAAGATCTGAACAGACATTTCTCCAAAGAAGATGTACAGATGGCCACCAGGCACATGAAAAGATGTTCAACATCATTAAATATCAGGGAAATGCAAATCAACACTACAATGAGATATCACCTCACTCCCATTAGAATGGCTATAATTAACAAGACAGCAAACAACAAGTGTTGGAGAGGATGTGGAGAGAAGGGAACTCTCATACACTGCTGGTGGGAAATTTTAAAATAATATAAACCAGTTACACAAGGACAATACTCTTCATTTTGACCATGCATTGTTATCGTTACTGGAAAAGACTGCCTTGGTCACAATTTTAGAGTTGTCAGCCAACAAAGCATATTCTCCTTCCTTAACATTTGGGATATTCCAAACTGGAGCTTGATGGTAAACATTCACTCCCTCAGGCCATAGTAGATGAGCCTGTCTCCGCCACCTCCCCTAACTTCTTTGTCTTGTCAGAGAACATATCCATGTCTTCAATAGGCTAGGGATCCTTTGAGGTGGCTCCACATCTTTTTATTGTTTTTCCCTCATTTCCACACAATACTTTACACATATTTGGCACTCAACAAAATGCATTAAATAAATATGTGATGCCCATCCTCCTCCCACTATCCTTTCCTCCTTGGCCTACTAAACTTTCTTTCCCTTGATATCTTTTAGTTCAAAAGTTCAAGAAAAAAAAGGGCTGTTCTTGGTATAGTGCAAAAATATTCTAAGGAAATTTCTAATTTACGTTTAAATAAACAGTTCATTATAGACCATATGCAAATTAAACAAAAATATTGTTGGGGAAATATAATTAAAAACAAAATCTTCTCCCACCCAGAAATCCTCTTTAGGAAGGTAGTAGAGAAAGAAAAAACTTTTATTATTGAATAAGCATGAAACCCAAATGTGATGCTCATCACAGACAATCTGCTAAGAGATTACAAAGACAGAAAGAAATCTCACTCTTTTATGTAGCCAAGCAGATACAACCCAGTTTTTAAGATAAACAATAACTAGTCCTCAAGTAAGAGGACTTGACAACTCCATTTGTCACATACAGTTCATCTTAACTTTACTGTTAATTGGGGTGACATCTGTGTTAGCTAATTAGCTTTAATCAGAGGAAAAACAAACTCCTCATCTCTTTATAATAGGAGGTAGTTTGAGTCTTGGAGCAAGGCACTCACCAAAGTTAGGCTCCCTACTCTCCCAGAGGAACTGGAAGGTGGGCGTGCTCTCCCTGGATATCCGCGTTTCAGAGAGATGGCTCCCAGGATCTTAAGAAAGGCATTTCTGTGTCATAAGGCTGACAAAACGTCTTTCTAGTCTTCCAAAGGATTTACATACATTTCAAAGAGATGAGAAAGTAATTAACCATTACATGTTTTCTAAAAGGAAATACTCTAAGAAAAGGGAAATCTCTTCCCCCATTTTCAACAGGGAGAATTAAGCCTCTCACTTTTATATTATCCTTACAATATATAAAGTATATCTTAAATTTAATTAATCTGTCAAATGACGAAACTAAAAAATAAATAAATAAATAAAACAATATAGTAATGAGTTTGGTATCCTTTATTCGAGGGAAAACAATCCACGGACTGGTGGAGTGCAGTCCTCACAGGCAGTGGAGTGCTCTTCCCCTGGGACTTGGGGCAGGAGTGAGTTCTACAGAGCGTTGGAAGAGGCAGCGCAGGAGCAGGCCATGATTGGCCAGGAGGTCAGGGATTTCCTATAAGGCAGCAAGTCCTATTTTCCAGGGTGAGGAAAGCCAGCTCAAGCTGAGTCAGAGGGTTGTGATTGGTGTATGCTCAGTTTTCTTGACAGGTGTTTCCCTAAGTGCAGCCTGACTTAGGTTGGCATTTGTGACATAGGCTGGGCCCACTGGGGCAGCCTCCATTTTGTGGGTCCTGATATACAAATTAACTTTATCAGATCTCACTGTGAAATTTTAATATATTCAGCATATTTCTTTCCAATCTTATGTATGTGTGTATTAACTGGTATCATTTTACATGCCCATTTAATTATTTATTATTTATTATTTACTACTTAATATTTATTATTTATGTATTTAAATCCCTCTGTTAATCCTAATGCTAATGGTCACTTCCATTTTTGTGAAAGAAATTAAAACCAAAGTGATTCTGACTAAAGGTTAAATTGACTCTTAGGGTATTTTTTCAAATTTTTCTACATCCAGAAGCTCTAACCTCCAGGATTTCAGCGCGGTGCTTGAGATAACTGACATACCTAGTTTGGTGCAAATTGTATTCTTTGTATTGATCCTCTTAAGAAATATTTATTCCTTAAGGAGCTCACAATCTATCCAGGAAAAGAACGTAGCAGAATGAATTGCTATGCATTGTTGTATTTGCTTTAATATAGACACGTAAGCATAGTGCTGTGGGGATGCAGAGGTGGGAGTGGTTAAGTCAGGCTGGGAAGTTCAGGAAAGGCTCCACAAGTGAGGTTAAAAGCACAGTCTAGGTAGAGGAAGGAGCCTGAGCTAAGGAGAAGACTTATGGAAACATCTGTACTATTTGAGCCACAGATTACAAATTTCAGTGACATTGTATCAGAATTACCCAGGGAATTTGTTAAGGATATGAATGCGAATGCCCAGGATCTACACCAGAGCCAGAACATCTGTGAGGTGTCCCAGGAATTTTATGTAAACACACATCTGCAATATTGTGATTTATAAGAAATACATATTTAGTCATTCAGATGACCAAAATATATTTCTCAAAAATAATTTGGTCTTTGCCCACAGTTCCCGGTTCACAGCTCGCAAAACCCTAGGAATTTCCTGAGCGATAAGAGCAATGGGAGCATCTTTTGTTATAATATATGGTCTCTTGTCCTCAGTTCCAGAAGTGCTTCAGAGCCGTACAGGTGAAATGGGTGTCTTGTTATTGACGTTGTTTATCCACCACAGCTGGGTTTATGTTAATGAGGTGACTTCTGGAAAGCACCCAAGGATGGGGGATGGTTGCCAAGGGAACCAACAGTGAATAGAGGATTGGAACTTTCAGTCCCACGCCCTGGTTTCTGGGGGGGGAGAGGGGCTGGAGATTGAACCAATCACCAATGGTCAATGATTGAATCAATCATGCCGGTGTAATGAAGCCTCTGTAAAAACCCTAAAGGACTGGGGTCAGAGAGCTTCCGGGTTGGGAACTAGAATGCTTCCACGTGCCACCATACTGGGCCCCAAACTTCATGAAGACAAAGGCTTCCTTGTTCAGGACTTCACCTTATGTGTCTCTTCATCTGGCTTGTGTCTTTTAATATCCTTTGTAGTAAACCAGTAATCCAGTGAGTAAACAGGTTTTCTGAGTTCTGTGAGCTGCTCTAGCATATTAATCAAACCCAAGAAGGAGGTTGTGGGAACCTCTGATTTATAGACAGTCAGTCAGAAGTACAGGTAACAACCTGGGCTTGGGACTGGCATCTGAAGTGGAGGGTAGTCTTGTGGGACTGAGCCCTTAACCTGTGGAATCTGATGCTATCTTCAGATAGATAGTGTCAGAATTGATTTCAATTGCAGGACACCCAGCTGGTGTCTGAGAATTGCTTGGTGGTATGGGGAAACTCCTCCTCCCCATGTTGGAAATGGGTGCAGAATCTTCACCATCCATTTTGATTCCATTGCCCACTCAAGTTTGGAAATCACTGCTTTAGGAATTGTGCTTGAAGCCCAGTGCAGACGAGAAGTGAGAGAGGCAGGTGGAGGCCACAGAATGAAAAGCTTTGTGGGATGTCCATAAAGAGGCTGAATTTTATCCTGATAGATTCTGATCAAGACTAGTCATTAATTTCCAGTCAAGCTGGGCCTTAAAAGTCCCAGGAGATGGGAGGCAGAACGATGGGAGGAGGAAAGAGTCAGGATTGGGAAGTAGAGTTGACTTATGGTCTCCTCCTCCCCCACCAGCTGGGAGCCAGTTGTTTCTGCTACTTGAACAGTTTTCTGCCCTGGCAAGGACCCAGCAAAATTTATTAGGAAAGATTTCTCCAAGTAAAGCATTTTGCTTCCAGCTGTGACTCTGACTGCTGCTCTTTGAGTCACACAGAAGCCTCTGCTGGTAGACACGGTCACTAATTCAAGGGAGAAAATAAAATTCTATGTTTTGGAAATCATGGGGGAAGAGCACCCTTCCTCTCTCAACCTGTGGAATAGTTTATGTAGGCAGGAAAGTATGTTGTATAAATGGGGTATTCAGGAGAGGCAAACTCACCTCCTACCCTTTACATATGAATTTTGACAGAGAGTGTGGAATCCATTACATATAAAAGCACAATATATATTTAATAATGTACACAAAATCTTAGAGGAAGACAGTGACATTCTAATACCTGTTGAGAATACTTAAGATTATCTAAAATATTTCATGAGTTAAATGATATTAGAATCCGCTAATGCACTAGCTGTTACATGGGACTGTTTATTGCATGGTTTCTCAACCTCAGCACTATCAACATTTTGGGCTAGAGAATTCTTTGTTGTGGGGACTGCCCTGTGTATTGTGGAATGTTCATCAGCATCCCTGGCTTCTACTTGCTAGATGTCAGTAGCACCCTCCTCCAGTTGTGACAACTAAAAATGTCTCTAGTCATTGCCAAATGTTCTCTGGAGAGAGGAGGGATAAAATTATCCCTAGTTGAGAAGCATGGCTTACTGTAACATGTGAAGGTGAGATACTTCCTGCAGGTTCAGTAATTAACCCCCCACATACAGGTGTCCAAGTCTAACCCAGATCCAATTTAGAGAATTGATGTTCACTAAATTCCACCAAATCCAATGATATTAATGCGTGGATAAATAATCCTGTCCTTAAACAGCCTAAAGAAAAGATTAGAGAATTGAGGCTTGAAGACAGATTTTAATAAGAAGCTTAATAACACACATGCCACTGATTTTTTTTCCAAGCATTAAATTGTATTCCAGTATCCTCAAGAGTTAATACTTCTCAAAACCATCAGTGATGTATTCCTTTCTTGGCCCAATGACATGGTGGGCTGTGGACCCCAGAGATAGAATTGGGGAATATAAGGCAACAGCATCCTCCATATATAATTTCTGTGCATTCCACAGACTCTCACAAAACTTAAGCGGTCAGGACCTCTGACCTCCAAATGTTGCTGATTCATAATGCCTCCTCTAACTTATGAGCCTGACTTATCTTTGCAGAATTTGGGATTCATTTTCTCTGGAATGATTATCCTTGGACATAAAGGTAAATTTGGCTCCAAGAAAGAGTCAAGGAACTAACCTCTAACCATTCTGTGTTTGACTTCTATGGATCTCATTTCAATTTTTTGCCTCTAAAGAGTCTTAAATCCAACATAAAAACTGGCACCTTTCCCAGTGTTTGTAACTCCATTTCTAAATGTATTTTCAGTGACATATTGCTTGGGTAAAATTTATATATTCTATATTTATGGAAACAACTTAACAATAAGGGAATGGCTAAATAAATTACTCTACATCCATATACAGCAATTTAAAAATGATAGATAAGAAGAATAATTAGTGGCATATTTATGATATGAAGTGGAAGCTATAAAAGCAAAATAGAAAACTATATACAGTTTGATCTTATTTTGTAAATAAATATATATATGACTGAAAAACATTTTTACCCATCAAAGTGGACAAATATTTCAATTCACATATTTATTTTGGATTTTTCCTCTGCTGACCTCAAGGCCTCCGTGCCAGAAGAAGGAAACTGCATGCTCAGAGCAAGACAGATCTGCTGGTCCATAGACATCTACTTCAGCCTCTCAATTCAGTGTGAACCTCCACACCCTTCATTCTGGTTATTTTCAGTTCCAAGAAATGCTGGACATCCTTCATCTTCATCAGATTCTAATCTCCATCTGGCTCTGTCTATCCTCTTTTATGACTAATCCCCTGAATCTCTTTCATAATTCATTTGAGAACTCAAGCTCAATCACCGGTGAAAGCCCCTTTATTCTCAGCCACTTCTGTAGACATCATTTTCACCTTTTTGCTGTGACAAGAATCTGACTCTCACCTGTGGACACTGTTCCCTGAAATCCACCCAGTGGAAACTGAGTTGATCCTTCTATCCCTTGTGCCTCTCAGCTTGGAGCTGGGCTAAGTTGTCCTTTTTATTCCACATTGTCACACACAAACCACTGTGCCCTCCTTCTCCCTAAAGACTTTCTGTTCTTTTAAAGCACATGCCTTCTGATTATGCTACCCACTCACCATTCCTCCTGGATGGCAGTTATTTACAGTGCTTCTGGTCATAACATTCATCAGTTCCTTGAATATTTTATTGTGTCAATCATTCTGTGCATAAATCCTTCCCCATCTATCATTACCTAGCCTCAACAAATCTAGTCAAATCCAGCTCCCTCAGATGTGCTTGGAATATTGAATAGATGTATGAATCTACTGTGTTGGAAGAAGGAAATATATTTTGTAGTAGAGATTGAAAGTGTTGTATCAGAGAATTTAGGGTCAGCATTATGTATAGTAGTCAAAAGTAGAACCCCAAAATTTTCAACAATAAAAGAATTGTAAGCAAAACAAAAAAAATAAGGAAAAAATTTCAGACTTTCAAGCTGAAGTGATTCAAGAACAAGCGGTGTGCAAACAAATGGTGCAGAGGATGAGACAGACAGGTGAGGGCTGCTCTCCTTACAGCCCTGGTGTGGAGACCCTCCTCGTGTTAGTGATTTCACGGTGAGAAAAGCCAAGTGCAAATAGTGTGCACAGTGGGGCTGGCCCAGTGGCGTAGTGGTTAAGTTCACGCACTCTGCTTCAGTGGCCCGTGGTTCGTGGGTTCGGATCCCAGGTGCGGACCTATGCACTGCTTATCAAGCCATGCTGAGGCAGGCATCCTATATAAAGTAGAGGAGGATGGGCACAGATGTTAGCCCAGGGCCAGTCTTCCTCAGCAAAAAGAGGAGGACTGGCAGCGGATGTTAGCTCAGGGATAATCTTCCTCACAAAAAAAATAAATAAATAGCGTGCACAGTGATTAAAGGGGGAGTTAGTCATAATCTAACTAGGTCCACCTGGAGAAAGAGTCTGAAGAGGACTTTGGGAAGGGTTTGAAAAGGGAACAAAAGATGACTTTCCAAGGGGATGATCTGAGGTGGTAAATAAAAATTGGTTTTGTTGATGGCCTGAGTACAGATATTTCTTGGGCCCTGCTGACCTATTGAGTCATCCACTGAAGTGGTCACGGTCAGTGAAAATACACTGAATGCTTATCATTCGCCTCCCACCTATGTCCCACCAGGTGACAATGGCCACATCGAAGGAGGCTCCAGTACTGGAAGACGGTTGAGCTCATCCTCCCCGTTGCCTGGCTTTGGCTACTTAAGTATTACAAGCCACCACATTGCTGTTCCTGCTCCTTTCTGTCACTGATAAAGATATGATATTAATGATAACTAACTTTTATTGATCTCTTTACTAAGTGCCAGGCACTATTCTCCGTGCTTCACATGCATTACCTCCTTTAATTCTCACAACCCAGATAGGGACTGCTATTATCTCCTGTGCAGATGAGAAAATAGACAAACAGATGTGAAGTAATTTGTCTGGTCCCACAGTTAATGGGTAGAGGTGAGACGAGTTCCCAGGAAGAAGGGCTTTAGAGCCCATGCTTTTACTCACTAGGTGATACTCCAAGTACAATCAAGACTACCCGAAGGTTAGAGAGAAAATGGAAGAAAATAGTCCCAAGTGCCACTTTTCTTTTCAGTATTTTTAATTTTTCCACAATCATGCATTATATGTATATTTAGAAAAAAAATTTTCAATTATTTTATTATTTTATTTCCATTAATCATAGATATTTTTCCCTTCTGGCATGAAAATGGATTTTGAGTGTCAGAACTGTAAGTGAGCTGTAGTGTAATATTTAGTCAGGTGCATGACTACCGTTGAAAGAGAGACAACATGGTTTCACTGAGTAGACTCTGCCCCCTGTAGGGGTGGGAAGAAGGGCACGGGTGGGCAAGGGACCGAAGCTTTCTGGAGGAGTCATTTACCCTAACTGGCTCTGAAGGCCCCACGTGGGACACCATAGGGGGCCTCTCCATTTTTAATAATTGTTCCACAAAGTACTACGACCCTATCCTGGGCTCTGTGGCCTCACTCTCTCTGGGTCCACTAAATAGATCTAATCTGAGTCCACTCTTGTTCACCATAGTTGCTTCTTATGTGAAGAAAGGAAACTCTATGAGGTTTTGTTCTGGCTGATCAGTACCTCCAATTCTCAACAGGTTGATCTCCTCTCTCAGAAACACAAAGAACCAGACACACTAGGGTAGGCAAGCCTCGCTCTTCTCCTTAGCTAATCCTCATCTCCAACCACAACCCACCTATACTCAAACCACTATTTGCTTATGATTTCAGCCAACCTAAGAAATCCTCTAGTTGCTTCTCCACTATTATTTTGGTGTGTTCTCTTACCCCATAGACTCTAAAATACTCTAAAGTTGATTACGTGTTCCACTACTTCTGCATCACATTCAAAATGTAGCATAGTGTTAAACAAGGATTGACTTAAACAAATTAATATGTATTTTTACACATATATTTATACATACATATTTTATTCATTAATTTTATAAAATAGTGATTTGTGTTTATCTGTTTTCACCATTAGTGCTTCAGAGAGAGAAAGAAATTTCTCCTCCTTTTTAGAAGATAGAGTGCTCAGCAGTCACAGGCTCATAGTTGACTGTTAACCAAGGAGCATAACACTTCCAAACACCAACAAGCTGGGTAATTTAGGCCAGCTTCCTAGTTTCTCTCACTCTCAGTTTCTTCACCTGACCGGGCTAAACAAAATAAGGAATGATTACTAAACAACTACGTTTCATATTCAACAAGCGATTACTGAACGCCAAGTTTGTGCCAGAGACTGTGCGAAGCACAGGGTCAACAATCTGTGGTGACTTACAGACTCATTCCTTGGCAAATGTCCCCTGTGTTTCCTAAGGTTTATTATCATTATATTTTAAAGGAAAGAACAATTATGATTGAACTTTTAGATACATTCCACCTTGCAATATCTAAATTTTGCTAAGATTTCAAGCACTGTTCTCTTCAAGATTTTCAATATTTTCAAAATATTATTATAGAAAGAAAAATGTTCTTGGCTTTCATGTATCCATGAGATATTTAAAGAAGGGTAAAAATGGTTGGCAGAATTATTAGGCAGTTTGGGTAGGATGTTAACTAGAAATCAATGAGGGTGTACTCCATTTCCTAGGTTCTGTACACACGTCCACTCATTTAGGTATTATTATTCTTGTTTTACAACTGAAAAAGCAGGATTCAGACAGTAATATTCATGAAGTCGCAATGGCAATGCTTAGAGCCGAGCTTCATATCTTGACTTCATAGAACAGCACAGCCTTCAACATGTTAGAGCACCACACTTCTGTGGAAGTGCAGTGATTTATTCCAATCTGTTTCTAGCATATATACTACTGGCCAAACTTACTGGTACTCTACTATTGTTTAAATAAAATGCCACATAGCTTAGGGTCAAATGGTCATTTTTTTCTGTTTACTTTCTTCTCATTTCCTTGACGTACTGTATTTTGCTGGCTATTCTCAAAACTCCTACGACAGCATTCTTGTCACTAACGTAGAGCCTGAGTAGAAGTTTATAAATGTTTGGAAGGAAATCAGAAATGCAATAACTCCTTTATTAGGTATAGGAGATTACTATACACTGAGTTTAATTAAAACTATGGGAGCTGGAGCGAAGGAGAGACAGATAACCCAGACCAGACCAATTTCTAGAAATTCCACTCCCCTCTTGCAGTTCACATCCTGAGAATAGAAGAGTGTCCCCTGGTATCAAAGGAAATGACCAGTTCTCACAGATTAACCCTTGCAGGTATGCTGTGCAAACTAACAAAGTTTTAGTGTCATCAGTGCCATCTTCAGGGGCATAAATGAAACAGCAGATAGCTCTTTTCAAATGTTTTTAGAATTAAATAATGCTGGAGCAAGAGTATATACTAATATACACTTTTCATGCATTTTATTCTTCAATAGATATTGTTTTCTAAATTTTCATTATGATATGACCCATTGTAATGGGCTACATGCTGAGATTTCCTCTTGATTGATGGCTCTTTAGTCCCAATCGAAACATGTGGAGAATTTGTAACTAAATATAAAATAGGCTAGGGAAAAATTATTGGTGGTTTTCAGATATTTAGGTCAGTCAAATTTCTTGTCAAAAAGGACTCTAGTTGGCAAGATACAGGAATATATATTTTTTTAATTCACAGAAAAATATAGGAGAATGAAATCATGTGTCTTTCAGAAATCCTGCCCATTGTCCTGCCAACCACTACAAGCATCTGTAATAAAATTATGCAGTTAACGTGGGTTGGGGAGCAGAATTCATGAGCTCAAAGAAAAGCTGATTCAGAGAATATACAACAACAATAAAAGGAAGATATGGAATTCATTGCCAAATGTGTAATAATTCATTATAGTGAATTTAATTAATTATAAGTAATTTAATCTTTATCAAAGTTTGGAATTAACTTCCAGACTTAGGCTTTCATTGGAGTCTCCTCCTCCTCCCCAACTCTATTTCTGCGTGACTCAAGCCCCAGAGTCCTTAGCTGACCAGCAGCGCTGCAGAGAACTCCCTCAGAGGTCAATTCTTCCTTTTCTCTGGACCACTTTATCCTTATCATCTTCCCCTTTATCAAATGTGTCTAATTCTTATTTCATCCCTTGAGCTCTGTATATTACTGTTACTGGATGGTTCTATTCATTTGAATGAGTATTAATGGTTAATCATGTCTACCAAGGCAACTTTTAACAGACATTTAAATTCAGTTTTTAACTTCAATCCAGTAGAATATGTACTGGTGGGAATTTCCACGCCATGACTTGTGGGTGAAAGAGCTGCCAAGAATATGATATATAGTTAAATGTGGCAGAAATAACACTGAATGTATAGATAACAGACCTTAAACTCTACTTATGCCTCTACCATTAACCACCTGCATGATATTGAGCGAGCCATTCCCCACTGTCTGGGTCCCAGTTTTACAATTGTAAAAGGAGGCGATGAGCCACGTAACCTGTAAGTGTCCGTCTAAGCTTTTAGGATTCTTGCTTTATAGAGCCACACATAGAATATTAAGACATATATTTACATATAAACATAGGCCCAAGTTCTTAAGGAATCTTGTCTTTAGATCTAATTGGTGAGAACAATCTATAATTATGAAATGCACTTGATTAATTTACCTGAGTCTCCATTGTATTCCATGTGCCTACCAGTTAAATAGACTAGACTGTGGTTCAGTAGCAAATAACCCTCAAATCTCATCGCCTAAATACTACTTTCTTTGTTGCTCTTGCGAAGTGCACTGCAGCTCAAGCAGCTTTCCAGGACAGCTATCTGCACCGTTTTGGCTCGGTGTTCCAAGTTGCTTGGATCTTATGCCACCTCTGTATCAACATGTAATTCCATGAACAATGAAGCAGACGAAGAGTGCTGTGAAGAGCTGACCACCATCAATAAATGCTTCCTCACCGTTCTCGTCACATATCCGCATTTCATTTTTCAAAGGAAGTTATATGGTCACACCTAACTTCAAAGAAACAGAGAAGTGCAATATACTGCATACCCAGAAGTAGAGGAGAATCAGATATTGGTGAAGAAAAGTAGTGCTTACTGCAATGTGACACGGTGATTGAGTATCGTCAGAAATTCAAAGCAGTATGCATAACAGGCAGGTGTGAACATAATATCTGTCTATGTGAAAAGACAGTGAATACAAAACACAGGAACAAGCCTACACATGCCTGCTGGAAATCCTGCTGTAAAGATGCACATGGGTCTTTCATTCATTTATTCAGTCACTTAGGATTCATTTAACTTTTATTTTTTGAATGCCCACAATGTGCCAGGTGCCACGAATAAAGTTATCCCTCACTTAACAGATTTAATTCATTCCCGAAAACACTGCTGCTAAGGGAAAAGTCACTAAATGAAAAATATATTTCCACTAATTTTAGTGGCAACAATTATGGTGCATTCCATCCCAACTAAAGATGCCCAAACAATTTTCACAAAGAGAAAAATGTATCAATTGCATAATAAAAACAAGTTTCAATGGGTAAAAAACAACAACTTGAAAGTAAAAAATTACACTTTGTACATAAATGGACAAGAAGTTGTTTATTATGATTATGGACCCAAAAGAACAGATAGCTAGAAAGGGAGACAGGAACTTTATATATAGTAGATAAGTGGGATGATCATTTTATTTATTACTAGAACCAGGACAGTTTTCAGGATTGATGTCAGTGCTAGCCATAAATACACTGGGACAACAGGCATAAACCAGAACCATGCTGGAAGGCTGGGAAGTATGGCCACTCTACTCAAATGCAATGTTGTTTACGAGCAATCATAAGACGAGTGTTAAAGCTGGTCTTTCAGATTGCACCTTGCTGACACTCACACATGTATCAGTTTCAGTTTACATAGTTCAGCGCATGTTTACTTTGACAAGAATGAGACAGCACAGAGAAAATAGACAGAAGCCAGCATTAGCTTGGCCAAGCTCCCCCCATCTCCCTCTATTCCTCAGAAGCATATTAGCCGGCAGACCCAAGGAGCCTACCTGAGGCAGATTTTATTGTAACTCTGAGGGGCACCCATTCCCTGCCACAGGACCTTATTTTCGGGTGGGCAGCTCCTGGTTATAAGAAGCCCAGTTGATGCTTATCTCAAACTAACCTACATAAATGAAGATATCTGTGTACAAATACCTCAACTCAACATGAGAAACCTACAGACACAACTTGAATATAACTTGTTTTTATCCTTTATAAACTACTCTCATGGAATTTGTATTCTTGAGATTTCACCTGAATCCCACCTTCCACATAGGGTATCACTAGAGTTTGGTACAAGAGGGTGAAATTCTCCTGCCTGGCTGAATCCGCTTTTCACTGACAATTTGCTTGGCTGTGAACAAATTATTTAATCTATCTAAGCCTCAGTTTCTTCATCTGTAGAGTGAAAATAACAACACCCATATTTCAAAGTCATTGAAAGAATTAAATGGGTCAAGATGTATAAAGTGCCTAGCATATTAGTAATTATTTTCCTCCTTTTTAAAAGTATAAAAACACCAATAGAGGAACCAAGAGGGTGATATAGGAAGCTCCTGAATTTCCCTCCTCCCACAGACACACCAAATGTACAGCAACAATTCGCTCTAAAAGAAATCCAGAAACTAGCTGAGCGACTCCTACACTTCAGGCAACTAAGAAAATTAAGCAAACTTTAGCTAGGCTAACTAAGAAAAAGGAGAGATGACTCAAATAAATAAGATCATAAATGAAAGAGGAGATGTTACAACTAATAACACAGAAATACTAAGGATCATAATAAACTACTATGAGCAATTATATGACAACAAATTAGATAACCTAGAAAAAATAGATAAATTCTTAGAATCATACCATCTACCAACACTGAATCATGAAGAAATAGAAAATCTGTACACCAATTACTAGTAAGAATATTGAATCAGTAACTAAAAACCTCCCAAAAAATAAAAGTCCAGAACCAGATGGCTTCACTGGTGAATTCTAACAAAGATTTAAAGAATTAATACTAATTTTTCTCAAGCTCTTCCAAAAAAATAGAAGAGGAGGAAACTCTTTCAAACTCATTTACAAGGCCAGCATTACCCTGATACCAAAGCCAGATAAGGACATAAGAAGAAGAAAAAATTACAGGCAATAACTCTAACAACCATGGATGCAAAAATCCTCAACAAAATATTACCAAATTGAATTCAACAGCACACTAAAAGGATCAAACACTATGATCAAGTGGGATATATTCCTAGGATGCAAGAATGGTTCAACATACACAAATCTGTAAATGTGATAAACTATGTTAACATATGAAGGATAAAAATCATATGAGTATCTCAATAGATACAGAAAAACTATTTGACAAAATTCTACATCATTTTATGATAAAAACTCTCAACAAATTGGGTATAGAAGGAATGCACCTCAACATGATAAAGGCCGTATATAACAAACCCACAGCTAACATCACACTCAACGATGAAAACTTTTCCTTTAAAATCAGAAATAATACAAAGTTGTCTTCTCTTGCCATCTTGATTCAACACAGTACTGGAAGTCCTAGACAGACCAAATAGGGAAAAAAATCAAATAAAAGGCATGAAATTGGAAGGAAAGAAGTGAAATTGTCACTCTTTGTAGATGACATGATATTATATATAGAAAACCCTAAAGACCCCACCAAAAACCTGTTAGAACTAATAAACAAATTTAGTAACGTTGCAGGATACAAAATTAACATACAAAAATCAGTTGCATTTCTATACTCTAAAAATGAACTATTGGAAAGAGAAATTAAGAACACAATCTCATTTATAATAGCATCAATAACAATAAAATACTTAGGAATAAATTTAATCAAGGAGGTGAAAGACCTGTACACTAAAAACTATAAAACACTGATGAAAAAATTTAAAGAAGACATAAATAAGGGGAAAGATGTTCCACATTCATGGACTGGAAGAATTAGTGTTGTTAAAATACTACCCAAAGTAATCTACAGATTCAATGCAATCCCTATCAAAATTCCAATGGCCTTATTCACCAAAATAGAAGAAAAAAATCCTAGAATTTTTATGGAACCACAAAGGACTTCAAATAGCCAAAGCGATATTTTGAAAGAAGAACAAATCTGGAGGCATCACATTCTTGATTTCAAACTATATTACAAAACTGTAGTCATCAAAACAGTATGGTATTGGCATAAAGTCAGACACATAGATCAAAAGAGTAGAATAGACAGCCCAAAAATAAACCTCCATGTTATATGGACAATTAAATTTCAACAAAAGAGCAAGCATATACAATGGGGTAGGGATAGTCTCTTCAATAAATGATGCTGGTAAAACTGGACTGCCACATGCAAAAGAATGAAACTGGACCACTATCTTACACCATACTCAAAAACTAACTCGAAATGGCTTAAAGACTTGAAAATAAGACCTGAAACCATAAAACTCCTAGAAGAAAACATAGGAGATAACACTTTGACATTGGCCTTGGCAATAATTTTTTGAATTTGACACCTAAAACAAAGGAAACAAAAGCAAAAATAAACAAGTGGGACTATATCAACCTAAAAACCTTCTGCATAGCAAAGGAAACAATCAACAAATAGAAAAGACAACCTATGGAATGGGAGAAAAATATTTGCATACTATATATTCAATAAGGAGTTAATATCCAAAATATATAAAGAGCTCATACAACTCAGTAGGAAAACAAAAGCAGCCCAATTACAAAATGGGCAAAGGACCTGAATAGATATTTTTCCAAAGAAGACATACGAATAACCAAGGACATGAAAGGATGCTCAACATCACTAATCATCAGGGAAATGCGAATCAAAACCACAATGAGATATCATCTCACACTTGCTAGGATGTCTATTATCAAAAAGACAAGAGATAATAAATGCTGTGAGGAAAAGGGAACCCTTGTGCACTGTTGGTGGGAATGTAAAGTGGTACAGCCACTACGGAAAACAGTATAGAAGTTCCTCAACAGTTAAAAATAGAACTACTGTATGACCCAGCAATTCCACCTCTGGGTATATATCCAAAGGAAATGAAACCATTATCTCAAAGAGATATCTGTACTCCCATGTTCACTGCAGTATTATTTACAACAGCCAAAGTATAGAAACAACCAAAGCATCCATCAACAGATAAATGGATAAAGAAAATGTGGTATACACACACAGACACACACACACACACACAGTGGAATATTATTTAGCCATAAAAAATAAGGAAATTCTGCAATCTGTGACAACTTGGATGAACTAGAGGGCTAAGTTAAATAAGCCAGACAGGGCTGGCCCCGTGGCTTAGCAGTTAAGCACATGTGCTCCGCTACTGGAGGCCCGGGTTCGGATCCTGGGCATGCACCAACGCACCACTTGTCCAGCCATGCTGAGGCCGCGTCCCACATACAGCGACTAGAAGGATGTGCAACTATGACATACAACTATCTACTGGGGTTTTGGGGTAAAAAAAAAAAAAAGGAGGAGGATTGGCAATAGATGTTAGCTCAGAGCCGGTCTTCCTCAGCAAAAAGAAGAGGATTAGCATGGATGTTAGCTCAGGGCTGATCTTCCTCACACACACAAAAAATAATAAATAAATAAATAAATAAATATTATTAAAAAAAAAAAGCCAGACAAAGAAAGACAAATACTGCATGGTGTCACTTATATGTCACTTATATGTGGAATTTAAAAAAAGAAAAGTTGAACTCATAGAAACAGAGAGTAGAATGGTGGTTGTAAGGGTCTAGGGGGTGGGGGAAAATAGGGACAGGCTGATAAAATGGTACTAACTTTCAGTTATAAAATACATAAGGTCTGAGAATCTAATGTATAACATGGTGACTATAGTTGATAACACTGTATCATATAATTGAAATTTGCTAAGAGAGTAGAACTTAAGTGTTCTCACCAACAAAAAAGAAAAAAGGTAAATATGTGAGGTGATGGATGTATTAATTAATGCAGTGGTGGGAATCCTTTCACAATGTATACATATATATGAAATTATCACATTGTACGCTTTAAATATATTACAAATTTATTTGTCAATTATACCTCAATAAAACTAAAAACAAAAAAACACCAAAACACCAATACAGCACTTGTATGCCAGATGCTATTCTAAGTAATTTATGCATATTAATCCATTTAACACTTCTAATACTCATGAAGTAAATATCATCACTATTTATACATGAAAACACTAAGACATTGTGGGGAGAAGGGGATAACCGAATTGCCAACATCACAGAATGGTACTGGGATTTGAACCCAGGCAGCCTACCTCCAGAGTCTGTACTTTTAGTCGTTAGACTAGAACGCCTCCTTTCCTGGTCCTTGACACTGTCCTGTATTTCATTTTTATCCCTAATTATATGCCAACTCCATTGCTTGCCCTACGGCTTCCTTTGTTCTCCCTGACATCAGAGAACACTGACCTAGAGGCTTTTATAGTCAGGCAAGTTTTTATGAAAGTTGTGATATTTAAGGTATAAATCCTTCCATGGTCCAATTTTTGAGCCATCCCAGAATGTCACCTATTACCTGGTGCGTGTTGTCAAAATCTCAATGATTTTCAACATCAAATTTATTTTCAAAAAGTAACCTATGTGTTATATTCCTGTTGTGATTAGTATTTAAAAAAAAAAATGAAAACTTGTCTCAACTGCAAAATGATTAGATATACCTGGACTAGATATTGAATAAAGGATTTGGCTTGAATGAAGACTGGCATTTTATTATTATAAACATCTATATCAGGGACCTTTCTCAAAACAAGAGATTAAACAATTGGCAAACACAGAATTCAGTAGTAACATGGATTTGTTTAAAATTTCCCTTCTGGTAAATTTTAGTAAATTTTCCATACATCAAGTTACAGAAAATATATTTACTGAGAAGATATTTAGGAGACCTCTTTTTGTCCTATTTTTTTTTTTTTAATTTTCTTGAAGACCATAGCTAATATCTTAAATCTACAGCACTTTCCAGAAAGATGCTGAGGAAAACAGAAGAAACATCAAAAGTCAAACTCAATTCAAAGCTGAGAATATGGAAAAAGTGTCCTTAGCTGATAAGGAAAGAGAAAGAAAACTTGTTTGGGAGTTTTGTGTGTGTGTGTGTACCCTTCTCATATTGAGTGATGTAAAATAACTCCCAGCAAGTTGACTGCCCGGAAAAAGCAAACGTCTGCTTGTCTTCTCCAGTGTCTGCTTGTCTTCTCCAGTGTCTGCTTGTCTTCTCCAGTGTCTGCTTGTCTTCTCCAGTGTCTGCTTTCTCACCGTGCTGTCCTTAATCCAGTCATTGACTGGCTCCAGGCCACAGTCTCTAACAGAGACTTCAGGACGTATAAAATTCCCTGTTGTTGTTTACTTAAGTTCTAAGCTCCCTGCAGTAAATCAAATAAGCATATAATAACTTAAAATACCAGATCTTGTATTTCAGGAAGCCAGAGAATGGAACAGAACTCAATTTATAGGAAAGGAATTGACTTTTCTTTCTAAAGAGTTTATCCTATTTGTTTACTTTAAATTTTTCAAATTTTTATCGGAAATGGTTCTCTCCATTTGTATACTAAAAGTGGCTGATGCCGTGATATACCACCCAAATCCCCCACCAGAAGTCAGGACTTGTGATCCCAGCTCCCGATAGTGCTGCCAACAGGCAGCCCTTAGCCAGGACCAACTACGTACTTTGTGGGGTCCAGAGCAAAATGAAAATGTGAGGCCTCTTGTTCAAATATTACTGAGAGTTTCAAGGTGGTGGCAGTAGAGAATTAAACCAAGTGTGGGGCCCTTCTGAGCGTGGGGCCCCGCGAGCCTGCACAGGCTGCATGTCCATGAAGTCCTCCTGCCCTTAGTGGTCAGTCAATTGTAATCACAGTCCCAGCAGAAGAGAGATGCCTCTTCTAAAGTCGTGCCCCTTCCCAGGGCGGGAAGAATTCAATAATTGGTTTGACACAGAGGTACAAAATCCTGGCCCCCTTCACCCCAACTTGGGACAAATCTGTAGGGTTATCTCAGCTTCAAAGCTGCCAGTAGGGTCAGCTGAGCACTCCGTTGAGACTGCTTCATACCTGAACTTCTCCCTGTGCTCTATCTGGCTTCCTTCCCTTCCTGTCCCTTCCCTTCCACAGGTGTTGATCGGAAGAGCACTCTCTAATAAAACTCCCGCATGCTAATGTCACTTAGAATCTGCTTCCCGTGGAACCCGACCTGTGAAATTGGACTTTCAAAAAGCTCTTGTACTTACAAACACAAAAAACATTAGCACAGCAGCCTCCCTATCCGTATTGTTTTGCCGTACCTCAGTCTTCAGACGGCATTCAACTGTTGCATGATGGAACCTTCTGTGGAAAAGGGCAGAGCTCTAGGAGGGTAAGAGGCTGTAGTGTTTGTAGTCGGTGCCCATGTTTGTTTTGACCCTTGCTAAGATTTATTAAGCATTTATTGTGGTAAATATTTTATATAAATTATGTTATTTAATGTTCACAATAAATCTTGGAGGTGGGTATTTCCATGAGTGCTATTCTACAGACGAGGAATGAAAGTAACAACAGAGAGGTTAGTAAACTCTCTGTAGTCAAAGACGAGAAAGTGGCGCAGTCAAGCTGGTGAATCAAAGCTAGAGCTCCCGCTTCCTCCCCACAATGCCTGTCTCATGCTATTGTCCTCTCTTGGATTTTCTTGCTGAACAGGGACATCTTCAAGCCAGCAGTCTCAGTCTAAATACCCATAGTGGGCAGGAAAGGGTTAACTCAGCAGACCTGAGTTTCTCAAATTCCTTTATTTCCAAAAAAGACTTGTATTCAAGACTAGCCCTTGGCCAACTCCAGAACTGAGCTCTGAGCTCTTGGAATGTTCTGCCTAATAAGTATGTTTGTATGCCTGAGGCCTTGGGCCACACTGTACAGGTTTGACCAGATAGTTTATGCTAACAATACGATTTATTGTGAACACCTGTTTTTGCACTGAGGGATGGACTCTGAGTAGCTGAGGTCAGTCACATGGGTGCTGCACACCTACGTGACTGACTTCCAATAAAAACCCTGGACACCAAGGCTCAGGTGAGCCTCCCTGGTTGGCAACACTTTGCATTTGTTGTCACACATAATTACTGAGAGAATTAAGCGCATCCTGTACAACTCCACTGAGAGGGGATACCTGAAATCTCCTGCTTTGTTTCTTCCAGACTTTGCCCTATGAGACTTTTCCCTTTGCTCGTTTCAATCTATACCCTCCTGCTGTAACAAATCATAACCATGAGTATAACCACATCTGATTTCTATGAGTCCATCTAGGGAATCCTCAAGTCTGAGAGTGGTCTAGGAGACCCCGACACACATAGTAACTGGAGAAAAGACTTCATCTTAAACAGAGCAAGATGGACAAACAAATCCTCCCTTTTTGTTGTCTTAATTGTTGTCTTACTCAGAACCTGTAGAGTCATCCTGCAGCTGACTGTATCAACCTCCAGAAAAGGAGGCACGGGTATTACATTAAAACCATTGTTCTCCTGTCACTTGCATATGCATCTAAACTCGAGAAATGTGTATTTCTTAGTTAGCAGATGTTATTGCTACGTAGGGAGAGAGAAGCTCTGTTTGAGAATGCATTGTAGTTGAGACAAGACCCTAGAGCCTGGGACTCAGATTATCCTGAGGTCTTATAGGAAAGAAAGGAATTAGGGTATAGAGAACAGAAAGAAAGGAGGAAAGGAGAGGGGAAAAGGCAAAGTTGAGAGGAATAGGATGGAAGAAATCTAGCAGGGGATAGAGGGCAGGTGGCTGGGGACCAAGACATTAGCCGTTGATCATAGATTATTGTATATCTATAACTCTGGCTATCTTTCCTTCAAGGAAAAATGAAGAACCAGGGGCACTGCTCAAAGTTCTGCCCACTGAGAGGATTTTCCTTCCCCCAGCACTTCGCGGCCACTTCAGGGTGGCGCTGGAGTGCTGCTACTGTTCAGTATCTGCTAGTGCCAGCATATTGTGCAGAATTATCTTCTTCCTCAGTCAACTAGTCAAAGGATATCCTCCCACAAGGCCATAGGTGCAGAATAAGAGGGAGGAGGTGGGGGGGATGGGTCCATCCCTGTCTCCCATAGATAACTCCAGTACCATTATAGCTATTGACTCACATGGCCCACATGGCGGAGAAGCTTGCATGGCAGTCTGGACTCCTTGCATGACCTTTTACTTTTCTGAGCTCCACTCAGAATTGGAGGTATTGGTTTACTTGGCAACTAGTCAGAGTAGTGTGCCCAAATGAGATCTATGTTTCCTTCAAAATCTAAAGAAGCACACCAAGTGTTATGCCTCTTTCTTGGTGGTAGGAGAAACCAGATGTGGCAGCCTGTCCTTCACCTTGGCAGAGGTAACTCGGCATGGCTCGGTCCTCTGGAGTAAGGGTTGGCGAACTTGGCCCATGGGCTAAGTGTAGCCTTTAGCTTCTTTCTATACAGCCCACGAGGTAAAAATATATTTTTTATATTTTTAAGGGATATTGAGAGAAGAAGATGAAGATGAAGAAGAAGAGGAGGAGGAGGAGGAGGAGTTGTGGGGGGAGAAGAGGAAGGAAGGAAAAGCTGGGGAAGCAGGGAGGAGGAGAAGGAAGATGAAAAGGAAGAAAGAGGAGAAAAAGAAGAAACAGAGACTATATGTGACCCACAAAGCCTAAAATATTTACTAATTTACAGGCCCTTTACAGAAAAATTTTGGCAACTAGACAATTATAATGGTTTGTCCTTGGCTTTCCTTTCCCATGGTGTCCCTCACGCATAGGACAGGGAAACAATATGAAGATTCAGACAGCTGACAGCATGTCTATTCCAATTATGAATTCCAAATTGGGGTAATAACCACGCGGTTAATTCAGGGACCCACTGGACCCACAATAAGATGGACTCTAGCCTAAACCCCAGGGATCACCTGACCTCCGTAAGCCCCTACTCCAATTGATGGACCACAGTAGCATTTTGGGTGACTAGGAATTAGTGTCAGTTCAGAGCCAGTGTCCAATAATTCCCAAAACATCTGATTATTCCCTTTCTGTGGTACATAGTCATTCTGGCAAATGGATTCATGTCTCTTTGGGAAAGGTGAGGAGGAAGATTTACAGTACATATTTTTGGCTGGGAGCTGGGTACTTCATCAAGAGGACCTAATCTCCCCCTCATTTAGGGGTCTCTGGGTCTGTTAATGACTCAAGTTTGGAAATTTGTTGAGAGGCTGTGACTTCTGTTCACCAAATCTAGAGCTTTTTTGCTTATACAAATAACGTAACACTTTAGTAGGCTTCCCATCTATTCTACTTCTAGGAGCACCATAACTAACCAAAACCAAAGATCTCTGCTAGTCAGATCATTCTGATTACTGTTGTAGATCTCTTACCCAGTATGGTTGCCATGTCTACATTGTCTTTCACAGTCAGGTGATGCCACTTGGCTCCTGAAACCCTAGAATGCTATCATCTCCACTGAATTCAGGGAGTCCAGCCCTCTTGTTGTTTCTGGCCTACAGAGAATATCTACCACAGAGTTCTTCAAGAATGCTAGGGGTCTCCTCTTGAAAGTATTCCTCAGAGACTTAGTAATGAGTACCTGTTGAGGGGAAGGACAAACAGGTCTGGCGTGATAAATCCACTCGAGCATCCCAGTGATTTTCAGCCTTTGGATATTTCCCTATTTAGTATAGCAAGGAAGTCTGGCCTTTCAACCTCTTTTAGTGTAGGCCGTCAACAAGTCCAGGTTCAAATAAGCAACCATGGAAGCTGTTAGAAACATTTCTATCTCTTTAAGCTAATACACAGAATCTAAAATTTCTGCATAGTGAATAAATTTTAATAAACTTGCCAGGATCCAATTTTGTATTCCTTCAACCCTGATCTCACACTCCTAGAATCCATTCCCACATTGTTCCTCCAACTTCTGTGGAAATAAATTGGCAAATAGTGTGCAATTTTTTTAGCGTATATCGCACCATCTCACTAGTCACACTTTGGGCCTCATCTTCTGAATTCTATTGGAACTTGTGTCTGCTTATAGATATTGAAACAATGAGAAGTAATAAGGTAGGTCATGAGGAAGATTGGTAGTTTCTTGCAAGGTAACTACTTCAGAAAAGTCCATTTGAGTGTCTTTAGGCAAAGGGAGACCAATATCCTCACACAGGGGAGGAAGCAATGCTTCTACCAGCAAAGAAGACTCAAAAATGTATGAGTTCAGGGTCTGTAGCTTCATCAAGATATAACCCTAAGATCCCTTTCCATCAACAAGATCCTGCTCTTTCTCAGTCAACGCCCTAACTTTAACACAAGGCACATGTATGCACTTGATGGCAAGTGTCTAAAGATGATAATTTAAATAAATATTTTTTCTATTGCATGCCATGGAACACCAGTGTTACCTTTACCATTAGAAAGGGGTCATTAATGCATTTAAGTCTAACCAAATTAGAGAACCAATTCCATATATCACAGAACTAACCAGAGAACTCACACTTAAAATTAGATTCCTCTGGAACCACTTCTGGTACCAACTTATGTGTCAGTCAGGGTTTGATCCAAGAAGAACTACTAAAAATGATATAGGAATAATGCATTTATTATAGAGATTACCTTACAATATTGTAAGAACTTACTAAACTTTTCACATATGCCTGTTGCTTCTGCACCTGAGCTAGGGCCTAGAGTCAGTCGGGCAGGCAGCTGAGAAGGACAAATTGATGTAAGGACAGATGAAGGACAGATGGATGTAAAGTGTATAGTGGGGCGGGATAAAGAAGGGGAGGGAGGAGCCAGAACAAACAGGAATCTGTGAGAATAAGCAGGAAACCTCAAGGAACCTCAACCTGGAACCTGCTTTGGTCTCTCATCTCGTCCAAGCCTGCACCATGTGGGTGACACACAGGAGACATGGTGCCCTTCGACATGGAGCTCACTGAGGAGGTCTGGAGGATGCTGCGGGAGCTGCAGGCTCGGCTGCTGTCTGGCAGCAACAAGGTGAGCCAGCAGATCCACAACAATGGATGAGCTGCACCAGCGCCGGATCACTCATGGCCCTGCTGAGCACAGTCGTGGCCGCCGCTTGACTCCCGCCTTCCCCATCTCGTGTGAATGCCTCTTAGACTATGACTAGCTCACAACCACACCAGGAAGGGAGTTTCAGTTTAGATAAGCTGACACAGGACAAAGTTGCTGAAGGCAATTTGCTATGTAAAAATAGATAACTGAAACAATATATTCAGTGTACTTGAATTTCTTCGGAAGGAGAGTCAAGGACTATGTTTTGCATTAAATTTTGTGTGGAGCAGAAACAGTGAGTCCGTGGTGGATGGAGTGGGCAGGAGAACGGGAAGCAGGTGCTCCCAGAGTAGAGACATTATGATTGTTAGGGAACTAACAATTAGGATCTCAAAAAAATGAGGAATTGGGTGTCTGGCATTCACATGCATATTCCCAAGGAGAGGAACCCTGAGTCTGCTTAGGGGCTACGTTGTCATCCCAACAGATGACAAATTAGAGAGGTAAAATTATAGAAATAAGTTTGGCCAAAACTTGCTAAAACAAATGCTTTCTGCCAAGTATCTGCAAAGAGGGTTGACCTATAAATGGTCGCTCTCACACTGAAAAACACTACCTCAAGTAGAGCAGCTGACTCTCAGAATCTGAAGCAGAGAAAGAACAAGACACTTGCTAGTGAATTTTGGCAGCTCCTTAAATAGGGAATGAGAAACAGCACATGGAGGGGAGATGGACGAAGAGGAGCCCTGTGCCAGCTGAAGTGGAGGCAGCAGGAACAGGGGTCTCCTGGTCTGTCTACGGTACCACACGAGAGCAGCCACCACAGGGGCTAGGTAAGCATCAACAGCAGAGCAAAGCCTCAGGGAAGTAAGGGATTTTGGTGACTAACTGCATTTTTGGTCATTATCATTCAAGAGCAATTCCAGTGAACGTTCAAGAAAACGAGCTTTCCCAAACTTAGCTTACCTGTGATTCTTAGTGATGTCAACGTGCTTTGATTTTTATCACCATTTACATCATGTAAGCCTTAAGACGAAATCTTATAGCTGATTTATGTCTCAGAGTTTTAGCTTTTTGATTACATAATTCATAAGGAATGTTCACATCTCCAAATGATTCTCGGTTGTCTTTGACAAGAGAAAAAATGTTTGTTTAATTTTTGCTCCTTGGACTCAACTAGAACACAGTTATAAATTTTTGAAAGAGTAAATGTTTTGCTACTTTATTCTATGAAATATATATTATACTCAGTAATAAATATTGTGCCTACATTATGAAAATCACTATTCCAATACAGGCTAGGTAGTAAACAAATGTGTTGCTGATTATAAAATTATTATATTTGGAAAGAACAGAGAAGCTCTAAGCTACTGCTGGTTAAACATAAGTATGGAGGTATGGGGAGTTTGAAATTTTTGAGTTTAGGTCTTCTATGCATGAAGATTTGCTTATACATTTTGCATACATTTGTGGTTTTGAGCTATTCTAATTTTTGAACTTTTGATAAATTACCAAAATTTAAGAGGTTTTCTTTCCTTTTTTTTAGATGCACACAAACAAAAAACTGTTGCCCTTCTTGCTTTATCAGAGTGAGAACATACATGTGAAATGGAGGGAGAAAAAACAATACTACTTGGTGACATTTCTCTAGACACAGTGTTTTTATTTAGCCTGAGAAAATAAAAGAGAAATTTCTCTACTACTGCCACCTGGTGGTTTAATATGTATGAACAGACTGGAAAAGATCATCAGCCACAATATTTTGAATATTTTCTTCTTTTTTTTAAATAGAGAAGAGCTGTCTAGAAACCATGTGACTAGTTATTTGGAAATAAATAATTCACCAAAACATTTAGTGTCCATGACGACTACATTGACATACCTCATTTCTCAACTACTTCTGCCATGTAGAATGTATGTGTTACACAGCACAGATTGATAGAAATTTTATCTTGACAGAATCTTAGGGATAATCTAATCAAATCTTGTAATTTTACAAGTGAGAAAATCAGGAAATAGTGACAAAGCCTTACTTTGTTTTCTGCTATATTGGGATTGGGAAGTAGAAAAGGACAAATACAGAATACAGTCCTTTAAACCGTATAGGACAAATAATTTTAGGAAATACACTTTCCGAAGTTTTATAAGGATAGTTAAAGGCGGTCAAAAGGTGCAAACTTCCAGTTATAAAATAAATAAGTCCTAGAGATGTAATGTACAGCATGGGGACTATAGTTAATAATACTGTATTGTATATTTGAAAGTTGCCAGTAGATCTTAAAATTTGTCATCACATACAAAAAAAAGTAACTTTGTGTGTGATGAATGTTAACTAGACTTATTGTGATGATTATTTCACAATTTCTACAAATATCAAATCATTATATTGTACACCTGAAACTAATATATGTCAAATACATCTCAATAAAAAAATTTAAGTAAAAACTAGTTAAAATTGATATTGATAATAAGATGAAATCAAAGTGAGAGATTAAATTCATATTTTTAGTACCCACTATGAATAAAGCTATTTTGGAAACAATTTCCTCCTTCTCCTCTCCGATAGCAGAATCTCCACATTTCAGTTGGTCTCATTCCCTGCCTTCCAGGAAGGGCAGGCGTGGCTATATGACTAAGTCCTGACCAGTAAGGGCAAGTAATACGTGCAATTTTCAGGTCACTTCCTAAAAGAACAAGTTGTGCCCTTTCTTCCTCCTGAAATGTAGACATAGAGGTCAGCTATTTTGGACCATGTGGATGGGGAAAAAGTCCCAGGATGGCAGAGCAAAATGTAATGAAGAACCTGGGTCCCTGACACCATGCGGTGACCACCAGCTCTGGATTTAACACCCAGACTCTTAAGTGGGAGAAATGTAAACTTCTACTTCATCTCAATTATTTTGGGACTCTTTTACTCCAGCTAAATTTATATTTGACTAATAAAATGTAACAATTTTTTAAATAGGTAGCTGACAATTTCAGATGCTACAGAAAAATGAAGACAAGGAGTGCGTATTAGTTTGCTATGGAAGCCACAACAAAATATCATAGACTAGGTGGCTTAAAAAATAGAAATTTCTCTTCTCATAATTCTGGAGGTTAGCGGTCCAAGATCAGGATGTCAGCAGAGTAGGTTTCTTCAGAGGCCTCCCTCCTTGACATTCAGATGGCCACCTTCTCAGTGTGTGCTCACGTGGTCTTTCCTTTGTGTGCACGTGTGTCTGTGTCCTAATCTCCTCCTCCGATAAGGGCACCAGTTATCTTGGATTAGTGCCCACGCTGATGACCTAATTTTAACTTACGTACCTCTTTAAAGACCCAGTCTCCAAATACAGTCACATTCTGAAGTACTGAGGGTTAGGGCTGCAACATATGAATTTTGGGGATACATAATTTATCCCACAACAGAGTGAAAGTGTTTATTGTTTAAACCAAAAATGCTATTTAGCAGATACTTTAGATCAAAACACCAATAGCCTACACTAAAATAAAAATATATAGAGTAAGTCTCTCTTACAGAAAAATATCAAAAGCTCTGTCTTCGTGTCGCCCTACTCTGGTCTGACTGACTACGTCTCCTCATTCTCCTTTTCTATTTCCTTCGTCAGCCTCAAAAGGTTGGTCAACTCTCACTCTCCCTCCCAGGCTTGGTCCAAGTCTCTCCTCACCCCTGCATCTACTTTCTCTCTCTAGGACACCTCATCCAGTCACATACCTATAATATTCCTGCCTCAGTCTTCCCCACATCTCCAGGATTGTATATTCATAACTTGCCTACTTGATATCTCTACATGCATGTATCATAGGTATCTCACACTTAAGGAACCCCAAAAATACCTTTGATTTCTTCCCCTAAGCCAATTTCTTCCCAGGCTTTCTCATCTTCATAAATGGCACCACTATCCACAACTTTTCTAAAGCCAAAACCTATGAATCATCCTTGATTCCTCTCATTCATCACCTCTGATTCTCCATCACCTCTGATTCTCTATCACCCCCATATAATCCACCGTGAAGTTGAGTCACTTCTTCTACCAAAACATACCTAGATTCCATACCCTCCAATGCAGCTCTCTGTGACAAGTCTGTCACTGGGACGCTTGCAGTAGCTCCTCATTGATCTTTGTGCTTCTACTCCTGCCTCTTACAGCTCCTTGTCAACTCAGCAGCCAAAGTCGTCTTTCTTAAAACATAAATCAATCATGTCACTCTCTTGCTTTAAACTCACATATGGTTTTCCATTGCACATGAAGTAACATCCAAATCTCTCACTATGCCCATGTGGGGCCCTATACCATCAGCTCCCTGTCTATCCCTCCCATGATGAGACTTCATCTCACGCCATTCTCCCCTTGCAATCTGTGCTCCTCCACACCAGCTTTCTTCCTCTCTTTTGAAAATTTTATGTTCATTGACAGTTTGGGTCTTTTCACTTGCTACTTTCTCTGTTTGGAATGCTCTTCCTCCAGAGCTCATTCAGGTTTCAGCTCCATTGCTACATTTCAGTGAGGCCTTCCCTAACTAGCCAGCGGAGATCTCAATTCCAGCTCTTTATCACATCACTCCTTTTTATTTTTTTTCACAATACTTACCACTAGCTGAATTTGTTTTGTCAATTTTTTTGTCAATTTAGGAATTGCTTATCTTCTCTACTACAAGATCAACTACCTGACAGCAGTGACCTTATCTACTTTGTTCACTGTATTAAGATAGAACAAAATTAAATTATCTTAAAAGGAATACTGAGTCCCATTTGACTACCATTGTTTACATGAAATCTATTCAAAATTTGATGGGTAGACTGGATAACCGCTGATAATAGAGGCCCATGAGGGTTTAGCATTATATCTTGAAAAAGAGCAATCATAAACAAGAAATTTCTCATAATACTGGAGGACATATTGAAATACACTCTTAGGTGCTAATAGAAGCTTTGTAAGTTGGTATAAAACATTTCTGGAGTAATTCAACAAATTCTATCAAAACATATTACATGTTTATACTTCTCATGATTAAATTTCCTTCTAAGAATATATCCTAAGGGAAAAAATTGAAATTCGATCAAAGATTAATGTAAAATTATGACTATCATAGCATTATTTGTAATATTGAATTAGTAGGATCAACTTTAAGGATTAACAAGAGGGAATTGTTTAAGTGAAGTATCCCATATTCAAATTGAGAAAGTATCAAAAAATTCTTAATCATGAAGTCTACAAAAAAACTAAAGGCAGAGAAAAGTGCTTACATTACAATATCAAGATAAAGGACAGGATATGCTTAATTCATCATAATCTCAACTACAGCTAAAGATAGAGCTAGATAGAAAAATAGTCTAAGGAATAAGTAGCAGAAATTTCTTGGAATTATCTGTATTTTGTACAATGAGCATTTATCACTAATATAAACAGAAATACTAAAGATGTGATCTTTCCTCTGCTTCACTATTCAACGATATTGAATAGCTCTATTCCTCATAAACACTAAAATCATTTGTATGAACCAGAAAATAGACACAAACATGCTGTTAATTGTCCTTGATCGAAATAATTGTTTTCATCAGAACAACCCTAAATATACAGCCTAGGCTTTTAAGAAGGCCTTGTTAAGACTAGGACAGTTGGTGGGGCCGGCCTGGTGGCATAGTGGTTAAGTTTGCACGCTCTGCTCCGGCAGCCTGGATCCCAGGCGTGGAGCTACATACCTCTTATCAAGTCATGCTGTGGCAGGCATCCCACATATAAAATAGGGGAAGATGGGCACAGATGTTAGCTCAGGGCTAATCTTCCTCACAAAAAAAAAAAAATAAAATAAAGACTAGGACAGTTGGAAAAATTTATCGTTAAGAGAATTGCCATAGAATTTTTAATATGATTTGGTTCAGTGATGCCTGAGTATTAGAATGGTTTATTTTAAAACTGAAGGAAAGGAGAAAGGCAGGAAGGCAAGAAGGAAGGAAGGCAGGAAGGCAAAGGCAGGCAGGCAGGAAGGAAGGAAAGAGAAAGGGAAAAATAGAAAGAAAAGTATAGAAAAGAAAAAAAGCTACTTTGAGTAATTCCAGGGGAAAAAAATCTTGAAGCCCTTGGGTACAACCTATGGATTTGCCCAACACTCTGGACATAATTGGATCTGATCCTAAACTTTCCAGAACAACCAAATCAGTAGGTATCCCTTTTCTATGATTTTCGATTCTTGTTGTCCACAAAGTTAAGAATATTCTGCTATCTAGACTAAATTGGAGAGGGCTAAGATATGTTTCTCCGGATAACCAAGGCTATTAGGCGTAGATCAGGATGATAATGATACTTACAAATAAGATCAGGATACCAAGACTCCTTTGTAACTTCTAGAGCTCTCTACATCCTGTCTTTCTGCTCTGCAATTGCCTGAATACGACCAGATCATAGCAGGAGACACTGTGGCTGTCACGCAAACATTCATACAAACAGCTAATGGGAAGTACAAAGCTAATAATAATTGAATGCTGACTCTATCCATATGGACCATCTGCCAACCAATCAAAGCCCAGAAAAACGTAAAATGGGTGGTGAGTCTAGCAGATTTTATGAAGAGTGGGTGTTGGCCACTTTGTAGAGACCAGAAGACCTAGTGGAAAAGTTATTTGAGGTGAAATAAAAAAGGCCCGATGATATGGGACTGGACCAGATAGTTTCACCCAGACCCATAGTCTTAACTCTATGCCAAGATTGATGAGGGTTACTGCCTATTATTTTATTCATCTGCAAAATGCATATCCAGGCATCAGTGAGTGAATAAAATAGATATGGATAATATTTAAGATTCAGTACATTAAGATATTTTTTCTATGGTGTTTTTTCTTTTCTGTGTTTTTTTCCTTATGAATTTCGACTGAGCTAAAGCAAGTTTTTTTATTTACTTAAACAAGAAATTGCTTTTCTTTCTGTTTTGTATCCACTCTAACTTCAAACAAAAAAGAAGATAAACCCAGAAAGCAGTGCCCTGAGCACGTTTGGCAGTCTATTGATTGTTGAGGGGTCTTAGAGCTGTGCCTCAGGGAGTCAGGCGAGAGGAATCACAGGATGAATGTAGGGGAGAGAAGAGGGGGTCAGAAATCTCCTTCTTCAGTCACCAGAGGTAGGGGCTGGGGCAGAAGGATAATCCTTCTAGAAAGACTAGCTCTGACCTGTTACAGGAAACATCAGTCTGTCAGAATTTCAGGAGCCTTTGTCAGGATTGGGCAGAGCAACTAGAAATCCAGAAAACTGGTAAACATTTTCAGTGCAAGTGGGAGGCGGACACAGTTCTGGGAGAGATGATTCTGTGAACAGTGCCAGCTGTCAAGCCCCAGAAAGGGGCTAGTGGGATACTGAGGCCCATGTCAAATGGTGTTGAGTCACGGCAAGTTCCACGCATGGGTAAAAGGGCAGCATGGGAGGCAGAATGGCAAAGAGATTAAGTACTTGGCAAAACGGTAAGTGAAAACCAAGCAGGCAGCCTTGAAGAGGCCAATACTGCTCACCAGGGAACCAAGATGTTGGAGGGGAACATTAGGAATTTCCTAATTTCGGTGTCACATCAGTACCTGGGTTTTCACTTGCCACATAACTCTCAAGAAGAGTTGACAGCAGAGGTTCAAGCAATGATGAAAAGAGTAGGCAGTGGGCAGCGTGGCTGCAAACCTGGCAGGAATGAAGCAGATGCCAGGCTAATAGAGAGTAGTACTCTGGTGCTATCTGGGAAGACCTGGGAAATGCAGAGGCAGAGAAGTTAAATTAGGGCCTGACCAACTCTCACAAAGGCATGTAAGTTTTACACAGATAAACCAAGTATTCCAGTGTCACGATCTACCTGAACCATACTTCACGTATATATGCCTTTGGACCCAAGGACAACGGGGTAGAAGGGGTGAATAGCCTAGGCCCAAATGTTTACAGCACCACTTCTGGACACAGACGACACAGAGATTATATCCTGCCACTTATGGCACACTTGATGAATTAAAAAGTGTATATTTTAATATCCTAATGTTAACAAAACATGTAAAAATATTTCTTTACTGTGCTGTAATCCTCAATATTTATCTATAAAAGGAAAGCATCGGTAGATCAAGAGGGTGAATTTCATTGCCATGTGAGATAAGAAAATAGCTCTTTAAAGAATAAATATGTTACCCCAAATGGCTTTATATAAATATGTATGTTAGGTACCAAATGGAAATAGGCACAGACATGAAATTGAATTAAAGCAAAGACATCATTTCTCAAAGTCCCTACTTCATATTACTGATCATTCAGTACCACCTTATTAAGACAAAAGATTAGCGTTGTTGTCAATCTCCACATGAGTTTCAATTAGTTAACATATTAATGTTGTTTTTCCCATGAGTGGTTTACAAATGCCAGGAGTTTATCATGGTTGTTATCATTTTTATTATATTGATTAATTTGCCATATATTATTTCAGGAACCTTGGAATATATGCATGTCATAATGAAGAACAAAAGAAAATGTATGCACTGCATTAATTCCTTTTTTAATACACTTTATTTTTTAGAGCAGTTTTAGGTTCACAGTAAAATTGAGAGGAAGGTATAGAGATTTCCCATATACCCTCTGTCCCAACTCCTGTATAGCCTCCCCCGTTATCAACATCCCCCACCAAAGTGATACATTTGGTACAACTGATGAGCCTACGTTGACACATCATTATCATCCAGAGTCCATGGTTTACATTAGGGTTCGCTCTTGGTGTTGTGCATTTTGTGGGTTTGGACAAATGTATAATGATATATGTCCATCAGAGTATCATACAAAGTAGTTTCACTGTCCTAAAAATCCTCTGTGCCCCACCTATTCATCCTTCCCTCCCCCTTAGCCCCGGGCAACCACTGATCTTTTTACTGTCTCCATGGTTTTGCCTTTTCCAGAATGTCATAGAGTTGGAATTATACAGTATGTAGCCTTTTCAGATTGGCTTCTTTCACTTAGTAATATGCATTGAAGTTTCCTCGGTGTCTTTTCATGGCTTGATAACTCATTTATTTTTAGCAATGAATAATATTCCATTGTCTGGATGTACCACAGTTCATCCTTTTACCTCTGGAAGAACATCTGGGTTGCTTCCAAGTTTTGGCAATCATGAATAGAGCTGCTGTAAACACCTGTGCGCAGGTTTTTGTGTGGACACAAGTTTTCAATTCCTTTGGGTAAATACCAAGGAGCACAACTGTTGGATAGTATTATAAGAGTGTGTTTTGTTTTGTAAGACAGGAACTGCCTAACTGTCTTCCAAAGTAGCGGTACCATTTTGCGCTACCACCAGCAAGAAATGAGAATTTACGTTGCCCTACATCCTTGTAATTGTTCTGGATGTTGTCTATTCTAATAGGTGAGTGGTGGTATCTCATTACTGTTTTAATTTGCATTTGCATGATGACATACATTGTGGATCATCTTTTCATATGCTTCTTTGTCATCTGTGTATCCTCTTCTGTGATGAGTCTGTTAAGGTCTTTGGATTATTTTTTAATCAAGTTGTTTGTCTTCTTACTGTTGAGTTTTAAGAGTTCTTTGTATATTTTGGATGAGAATCCTTTATCAAATGCGTCTTTTGTAAATATTTTCTCCCAGTTTGTGGTTTGACTATTCATTCTCTTGACAGTGTCTTTTGCTAAGCAGAATTTTTTAATTTGAATTAAGTCCAGCTTAACAAATATTTCTTTTATGGATCATTCCTTTGGTGTTGTAGCTAAAATGTCATCACCAAAGCCAAGGTCATCTAGGTTTTCTTCTGTTATCTTCTAGGAGTTTTATAGTTTTGCAGTTTACATTTATGTCTGTGATCTAGTTTAAGTTAATATTTGTGAAGATTGTAAAGTCTATGTCTAGATTCACTTTTTTTTTAATGTTCTAGCACTATTTGTTGAAAAGATTATCTTTGTTCCATTGCATTGCCTTTGCTCCTTTGTCAAAGATCAGTAGACTATATTTATGTGGGTCTATTTCAGGGTTCTCTATTCTGTTCCGTTTATCTATTTGTCCGTTATTTCACTAATACCACACTCTCTTGATTACTGTAGCTTTATAGTAAGTCTTGAAGTCCAGTAGTGTCAGGCCTCCAACTTTATTCTTCTTACATATTGTATTGGCCATTCCTGGTCTTTTGCCTCTCCATATAAATGTTAGAATCAGTTTGTTGATGTCCACAAAAGAACTTTCTGGGATTTTGATAGGGATCGCACTGAATCTATAGATCAAGTTGGAAAGAACTGACATCTTGACAATATTGAGTCTTCCTATCCATGAACATGGAATATCTCTCCATTTATTTAGGTCTTCTTTGATATCTTTCATCCGAGTTTTGTAGTTTTCCTTGTGTAGATCTATACATATTTTGTTGGATTTATACCTAAGTATTTCGTTTTGGGAGGTATTCATGTAAATGCTATTTTTTTAATTTAAAATTCTATTTTTTTTGGTTGCTGGTATATAGGAAAGTGATTGACTTTTGTATATTAACCTTGTATCCTGCAATCCTGCTATAATCACTTATTAGTTCCAGGAGTTTTTTGTTGATTCTTTCAGATTTTCTACATAGATGATCACGTCATCTACAAACAAAGACAGTTTTATTTCTTCCTTCACAATCTGTATACCTTTTTTTCCTTGTATTATTGCATTAGCTAGGACTTCCAGCACAATGTTGCAAAACAGTAGTGAGAGGGGACATCCTTGCCTTGTTCCTGATCTTAGTGGGAAATCTTCAAGCTTCTCATCATTAAGTATGATGTTAGGTTTTTTGTAGATATCCTTTGTCAAGTTGAGGAAGTTCCCCTAACTTCCTTGTCTGCTAAGTTTTTATCATAAATAGATATTGTATTTTGTCAAATTATTTTTCTATATCTATTGATATTGGTCTATAGCGTTTTATTCTTCTAACGCTTTTTTCTGGTTTTGGTATTAGGTAATGCTGACCTCACAGAATGAGTTAGGAAGTGTTCTCTCTGCTTCTATATCCTGAAAGAGATTGTAGAGAATTGACATAATTTCTTTCTGAAATATTAGGTAGAATTCACCAGTGAGCCCTTCTGGGCATGATGCTTTCTGTATGGAAGGTTATTAATTGTTGATTCATTTCTTTAATAGCTATAGGCCTATTCAGATCACTACATTAACTTTTGAAAGTGAGATAAGAGGGGATTAGGAAGAGTTTTAGAAAATTTAATCCTACAGATGGTCCAAATTAAACTAAATATGAATGTTTACATATCTCTATGTGAAGAGTGGTACAAGAATCATGTCTGCATTCTCTGTCTGCTTGTGATTCCCACAATATGGATTGGTTTTATCCATCCTATTAAAACAAGACTGAAAGTAGTTATGGCACCCAATTCAAGTCAAACTGAATACACTTTATTAACTGAACACCTACAATGCAGGTCAAGTCTACCCTCAGAGTACTTGTGTCTAGCAGACCCCTTTGTTTGCCTACTCAACAGTGATCATCCCCATCTTCCTTTTACTAACTTTGTCCAGAAATCTGGAGCCTTGTACTCAGGGAAAATGGGCCCCACCCCAGCCCTGAGAAATCATAATTCATCTTAACCAGTCATGAAAACCCCAAACCCCTTTGCTAGTGATTAGATTAAAAGTGGTCATATGACCCAGTTTTAGCCAATGAGACACGAAGAAAAGTCTACTGGAAGCTTATAGAATAAGGTTTTCTCCTTGATAAAAAGAAAAACAAGAGAAATTTTTTCTTGCCTCAGAGCTGCTGTGGCCATCTGTGAGCATGAGGAAAGCTATCACCCACACAGATAGCAGAGTGGAAAAATGGGAAACACGTGGGTCCCTGATGACTTCACTGAGTTACTGAACCAGCCCTGGAACCACTTTTCCCTGGATTTCTTATTATTTGAGATAATAATTGCTTAAGACACCATTAATTTCAGAGCTTGTACTTGCAACCTCAAGCATATTAACTGCCATAATATGAATGCAACATCCAAATTGAGATTCTCGGAATCTGGAGGAGAAATGAGGGGGCTAATTCAGTTCACAGATTCCAGGATCATGGATACAGTTGTGAGGGAGAACAGAAGTAAATAAAAATGAGAAGTAAAGTAAAGTAACTTTCTGTTTTGAATACAGTTTGCTCCTCCAGAATCAAATTTTGGAAATCTAAATAAAATGTTAGCTCTCATTATTTGTCAACATAGAATGTGATATTTTGTTGACTTATTTATTGTCCATGCAAAAATCACTGAGTTGTTATGCTCTGGTTCTTGAAGTTGCTTACGAGACAGCCCCAGAAATGGCTGTGTTGGAGGTCGGACACTTATCAGGGCTGGGGCAAGGGTCCAGTAGGCTTGCCATGGCACATCAGTCAGAAAAGCAATGGGTGTGTCAGGGATTGATGTGAGAAAATTCTGACATTAAAAGCAGTAACTTTTTTCTCCCACGCCATTACTCCACTGGCCCTCATAAAATAGAAACCTTTATTAAGCTGAGTAAAATTCATAGAAGAACTAAAATGGTGATAAATAACATAAGTGGTTATTTCACTCTGGAATGTATTTTCAGGAGGCATCAGAGAAAGAAAATGAAATATAGCTGGTCACAGTATCTATTTATAATCAGGGTCATTCCTAGGCTGGGATGGGGGTGTGATTGCGAGGACAAGTCATAATGTAAGCTATTCCCTTCCCACGTTCAATATTTTTATCAAGTTAAAATGTGTTCAGACTAAATCACAAGAGGAGCATTGAAGAAAAAAAGAAGTGGGAAAGGGTATAAGGCTCAGTCTTTGGAAAGTGAAGGAACAGTACCCCCAGCTATTTGATGATAGTGGAGGGTTTTATAGGCTGGTTAAATGAATTAGAATCTCATCTGACTTTGCTAGAGCTGTTATGGTTTACAAAGAACTTCAACATAGAAAATCTCTCTTAAAACCTGAACCAACAGTAAGTGTTAGGCACTAGGAATCCTTCTCCTGGTATTCTGTGTGAACCTCTCCCACAACATTACTGCTCCACCTTTCTCTGCAGTTCTCTGTGGCCCAAGGAGATGAGCACTACAGACTGTATCACCTGAGCTTCTTTACTCTCTGGCTTCTAGTTAAGATCAGCCAATGGAAGACACTACCAGGAGATCAGAAGGCAAGGGAAGGGGTCCTTCTACCCCAGCTCCCTCACTGCTTCAGTACTGCAGTTCTCCCAGCAGCTGTATCCCTCTAGGACCTCAGCTCCTGGTGGAGTCCCATCTTCCATGGCTCCCATTTTTACCAGGCTCCAGTAGCACTTTCTCCCTTTGCCTCTTCAAGTCTAGTGTAATAGCAGCTTCCCATGGTATTTAGGACCGCGGTGTATCCGCATCTATATTGATTCCTTTAACCCTGCCCACACCTCTGTAAACAACCCATATGGGTGTGACCTTGTTCTTAAGAGTCACTTACCTATCTCTTAGTCCACAGCTCTTTCTTTCCCTTATGCCATATTATCTTATGTGTATGTATCCCAAATAACTGCTTTCCTCTGTCTCCTCCCACCAATCACCAGAGAAACTCAAGATGTCAATATTCAAGACCTAGAAGACTACCCAATTCGGCATAATTTAAGAAAGGCTTTGATTGGTGTTCCTTTTAGAAAAGTATTTGAGATGTAAGCTCATTGAAGCATATTTTTCCATCACGTTCAAAAAATTCTTTTTCTGAGTAAGATTGAAAAGCTTTGGGAAGGAATGCCTTATTAAGAAGTAAGCAGATCAGCACAGTAAGGCTATTTCTCCTAAATTGTTTTTTATAAAAATATGATTAAAAAATAATATAACAAAGTGTCCTAAAATAACCATTCGACTCTTCACTCAGATCGTTACATCCCTGGAGGTACATAATACTTAGGGGAGCATTTCATTGACTTGGGCTGTGAAAATAGCTAAAGAGAAGTCATATCAAGAAGCAGAGATGCATTCTCTGTTTCAGTTTTGTCTTTTGCTGTTTTCTGTGGTCAAAGTACATAAATTAATTCATAGAAATAATTATAAAAAAATTACAACAAACTTTCCATTCTATTTTGCTCTTTCTGAAAGCATGATAATCTCGGCTATGTGTAGAATGATACTATTGACAAGTGTTGCAATGGTGTGAACTAAAAATTAAATCTTGCGACAATTTTATGATGGCTTTTCCTTAGATGACCTTTTTGTTTTTATTTTGAGAACGAACTAGATTTTTTAAGTTAAGCATGAACCAAATTATTGTAATTTCAATTATTTGATTATCTGAGTGATTTAAGAACAGGTACCAGATATTGATAATTTCTGTACTTTCAGAACTATCTTGACATATAGTGCTTACTCACTAACTGTATACTGGGTTAATTGTGATATTTTTAGCAAAAAGCTGCACTGATGATCCTTTGTCGTATTTGTACTAAGTTCAAAATGTTTTCCAACGGCTATGATGCTGTTGTTTGTGGAATAGAGTATATATTTTTTCTTTTAATATTTCTCAAAGACAGTATGTCAATCATCCATCCATGAACATTCACATCTCTATCTTGGAAACTCTCACCCTCCCTTTCTCCAAATTTACAGAAACAATGCAAATGGTAGCCTCAGTTGCTGTTTAGAGTGTGTCTTTACAAGCTCAGGGGACGTTGAATGCTTTGTACATATGTAATTGATGTGACGCACAGACAGGAAAAAGGCTTTTTTGGGACTTCTTCTAAAGTAGACATTGTCCACTCTGGACACCTGGATCTCGGCTTCAATTGTTCAGTTGTTGGTTGTGTCTCGAGTTCAAATCTCTCTCCTGAAAGATCTCTCTCTCTCATTCATTAATTTCAAGGATTTCTTTTCACCATCACTCATTTTATTCCATTTTGTGACAGAAATTGTACATAAACATGTAAAAATCAATTGTAAAAATTCAAATAATGAGTATATAGAATAAAAATGAAGTCTCCTTGCTTTCCTCTGTACCATTCTCCTTCTGGTAGTAACCACTACTAACAATTGGTATGTATCCTTCTGGACTGTTTCGTTTGCATTTACAAATTGGTATGTATAGGTGCAGACATGTACATATGTTATTTGGAATAGTTGTTATTTTGAGAGTTTTATTAACATAAATGGGATCGTGTTTTCTGATTTTCCTTTCCCCTTAACCTTTCAAGACATTTTCTTGTCTATACAGCACCTTATTTTACAGAAAAGGAAATTAAGACTCAGAAAAATGAAGTAACTTGCCCAAGGTCACACAGCTATTAGCCCAAACTTCACGGCAGATCTTTTCCCCATATCAGTTAGGGTAGGGATGTTATGCTTCTGGCAACAATCTAAAAATTATCAGGGGCTCAACACAACAAAGATTTGTTTCTCACTCACTTGACAAACCCATCACAGGTGGCACTGGCTCCCATGTCCCCTTCCCTCCAGGACTCAGGAAGTAGCCTCTGCCAGTCTCACAGCAGAGGAAAAAGAGATGTCAAACCATAACCTGGGCCATAAAGCTTCTACACTAACATTTCACTGGTAAGCAAGTTACGTGACCAAGCCTGACTTCAAGGGGGTGAGGAAGTGTCATCCTCAGCGAAAATAGGAACATGATACTGGACGAATCGTGATACAGTGTGTACACATCCTTCTTCCTCCTTTCTTCCATTCTTTCGATTTGACTAAGATTTTTTTAATCCCATTTTTTCTCTCTACTAATTTGAAAGTTATTTTTAATGTTTGCTATAAAATATTAAATACATAATTAATTCTTCAAAGACTAAAGTTATTATTTTTATCCTCCCAAACAATACAATGTAACTCTAATATCTCAACATTGACTTACAGGCTATTGTTTTCCAGTATTTTAGTCCTTTTTTCTTTATAAATCATAAGTCATACTTTATTGCTTTTTGGTTTTAGACACAGTGTTTGCTGAGATTTATCCATTTCTACCAAATAGTCTGCTAATCTTTTCTTCTTTAATCATAGGTCTTCATTGTAAGGTCATTTTCTAGCCTGGAGTAAATACTCTAGTGTTTTTAGTAAGGAGCTATTGGTAGTAAACTCTGTCAGTTTGGATTTTTCTGAAAACGTCTTTTTATCTCCTTCTTGCTTATTTATATTATTAGTTATATTATTCTAGGTTAAGATTTACTTTCACACACCCTTTGAAAATGTCATCCCACTATCTTCTGGCTACCATTATTGAGGATGAGAAATAGTCTATTGATCTAAATATTGTTTCCTGTATTTAATCTGTCTTTTCTCCCCAGATGTTTCTAAGATTTTCTGTTTCTTTGATGATTTTCAGTTTAACTATGATGAACCACAAATCCTCTTGAGGGTCAATGTCTACTTCAATTGTCTCAAGAGAGATTTTATTTTTCTCCCTCCATCCAGAACTTTTGCAGAGAGTACTTATTTTTTATTTCCTTTTTTTTGGGGGGGTGAGGAAGATTGGTCCTGAGCTAACATCTGTTGCCAATCTTCCTCTTTTTTCTTGAGGAAGATTGTCCCTGAGCTAACACCCATGCCAATCCTTCTCTATTTTATATGTAGGATGCTGCCACAGCATGGCTTGGTGAGTGGTGTAGGTCAGTGCCCAGGATCCGAACTCATGAACCCCAGGCAGCCAAAGCAGAGCAAGTGAACTTAACCACTACACCACCGGGCCAGCTCCTTTTTATTTAGTCTTTGACAGAAGATGCAACTTTCCTGGTGTGGCCTTATCTGAAGGGTCTCCTGTTAAACTTCTGACATGGAACAGAATCTAGGCTTTGCCTTTTGCCCCACAGCCCAGCCTGCCTTGAAAATGAAGGTCATGGAACTAGCCAAGGACAAGTGGAAATCCCGAGAGCAGCCAGGGACTTGACACTTGCTCATTTACCTCTCTGGATTCTTCACTGTATTTTTGCCTTCTGAGAACCTCTCTGAATTTTTTTCTGCCTGAGCAATGCATTTATAGATGTATTTGTAGATGATTTTCAGAGCGGGTGTGCAGGGCAGCTAGTGTGTCAAAGTACTGGAAATAGAAGTTCCTGATAGGCTTGTTTAACAAAAAAATTCATAAGCACAACAAAAAAGTTTAATTGCATTCAGCCCACATGATGGAATAAATTAAATACCATTTACTAAATACATATATAAAATGAGACATCATATAGCATTTTTCCTCTGTTAAATATCAGGCGTTTCTCAGTAAGGATATGGGTTAACTCTAAGTCTAATATTTTGAAATCAATACCGTGGCAAACACATTATGAGCACTGAGAAACTACTGACAGAGAGACTAAAAATTCTCCATAGTTGCATACCTGTGGTGTGGTGATACATGAACCTCAACTTTTTCTAAAAGATCATAGATTGGCTTTCCTTTCCAGCACTCACTGTTTTCTGGGATATCTCCACAATAGGGTCTAGCTCTGGTTCTGTAGATCCCAATGTGCTTCACCGCCCTACCCAACCTAATTCAGATATTCAACTCAAATCATTTATTCTCACTCTCACTTTCAACTCCACTCTGTGGCACTAAAAGTCTCCTGATCTGATTCCACTCTCATGGGTCTCTAGCCATATTTCTACACCCCACTCCAACATTGAATTATGGTGATTTTCCATTGTGCTGTTGACTCGTGTCCACAATCTAGAGGCTTGTAAGTAGATTCTTCCTCCTCAAGTTTTTCATGGTATTAATATGGGAGAAATAAAAAGATGAACTATTTCCAAAAATTAAATAATATTGCACACTTCTATAAAAAATGAGCTACTCAGACTCAAGTACAGAATGTCCTTTTTTTTTTTTTTAAGCTCTAAGAGTTAATTATATAACCCAGGGCAGGAATAACACTCTTTTAACAGCATTTATTGTGATGCTTTTAAAACAGATGAAACAAAGGGAAGCAACTGAAAATCCTAGACTTTTATTTAAGTGAGTTTAGTTTTCTCAATATTGATCAGTCTCAGAAACAGGTAGTGCATACTGGTGCTGAGATCATATGATCTGAAGTGTGCCAGATGGGAAGACCCTCCCCTAGTGGTTACTGTCCTAAATTCTAAAATTGGAGTTCCGTTTAGAACAATTTGCAGACATTTGATCCTCTATTAAAATAAAATCTTCCCTACTTCCACCTCCATCCCATGGGTACCACCCTCATTTATTCTAGTAATACCCTCTGGATAATTAGTTTAAATATTCATTTTTAAATTATGATATCTTAGATAGAAGAACATTTTAAAAGGACAGGATAGTGTTGCTTAGGATTGGACCTGTAATGTGGCTAGTTTTTTAATTTTGAAAACACTGATATTCCTATTTTGCTAAATGGAAAAAAAAAACTCTTATTTGGACTACCAAAATAAATTTTTTAAAAATACTTTAATGCACCTATATAATTAGTTAAGCCATTAGGACCATTCTTCTGTAAAGAAAAATCCATAAACCTATTTCTTCAATACACTTTACAAAGTAATGTTGAAATAAAAGTCATAAAACAACAGAATAGTTCATTTACTGTTTATATTATTGCTTTCCTGCAGTAATCACAGAGGCCCTCAAAGGTTTATTTGCAGCCTACAAAGAAAGAGGAAGGCATAATGAAATCATGCTAATAAAAACTCTGTTCAAGACTAAATGTTTAATTACCAGAAAGTCAAAATTGAGTTAGGTTATCCAAATCAGTTATCCTCTATCTTCTATCAGATGAATAGAATGTGGAAGACAAGACAGTCCATTTGTGATTTTATTTTCTCCCTCAGGAAATAAAACAGAAGGCTCCATTGTGAAGCAGGGAGACAGATTGCTAATTTCATAATAATGGTCCCCAAGATGAAGTGGCAATCATTCTCTTTGGCTGTATTACTGGTAATTCAAAACCACCCAAAAAAGAAAAATCACTTAACATAAAGATAATGAGCCTGGGATGGCTGAATGGAACATCTTGCCTAGATTTGTGAATTCCAGTGTATACACATTGAAAAATGAAGCTTTGGCTTGAGAATTAATTGCAAGTAAAAGTTTAGTTCAAGTTCACGGCAATATTCTTGTTGTCTCATCATAATATATACGCTTTCGGACACAGAAGTATTCAGTCCAATATTTAGAGTTCAGTATACTGGTTGTATCCATTAGTGGCTCCCTAAAAATTCTCTAATAAAGATCCAGGCCAACCTCTCCTAACATTTGCCCTATGCAAAGAGATTAGATCCTACTATTAGTATTTTACTACATGTAAAATTATTTATTCTCTTTATAGGTTTTGCAATGAAAAATAAAACTTAACTAGCTGACACTTAAACAAAAGAATATGGAGTAATTTTAACAAAAGGGATACTTGGTAAACTAGAAATTTTATACACATTAAGTAAAGATAACATTGTAGGTATGAACTACATGGGTCTTAAGAGCTCACCTGGCACTGCCTTTTTCTTCCCAATGGTCCAAAGTCATTATGGCTTCTGGAATATAACCAAGGATAATAATCAAGGTTTAATGCTCTATCAGAAAGGCATCACAGACCTAGGGTTCTTGATTCCAAAGTCTCTAATTAGTGATTTGTTCATTTGTTTTTGTTTGTGGTTGGTGGGAATGTTCAGGGGAATGAACATTAAAGTAATATCTTTTGTAGAACCGAAGACTATTACTCAAATAACATCTTTCAGTTGTTGTATACATATATATATATAAAAGCCTGAGGCAAATAAATAATTATGTATATATCATTAGAAAACAAGTTTTATGGTTTAAGAGAAAGAGATACAAATATGAAATCAATGGATTTAAGTAAAAACTTATAATCCAAGTTACAATAGGAAATATCAGTATGAACTTAAAATGCATTTTTTATTAAATAAAATTAATTAATTAATTAATTAAACTAAAAATGGTGATGACAATCCAAAAGACTGACAACACCAACTGTTAGCAAGGATGTGGGGCAACAGGAACTCTCATTCATTACTGGGGGGAATGCGAAACAGTACAGCCACATTGGAAGACAGTTTGGTGATTTCTTACAATACTAAACACACTCTTATAGAGTGTGTTAGTTAGTCCAGCAATCATACTCCTTGATATTTATCCAATGAGTTGAAAACTTATGTCCACACAAAAACCTGCACACAGATGTTTATAGCAGCTTTATTCATAATTGCCAAAACTTGGAAGCAACCAAGATGTCCTTCAGTAAGTGAATGGATAAATAAATGTTGGTACATCCAAACAGTGGAATATTACTCAGCACTAAAAAGAAAGAAACTATCAAGCCATAAAAAAACATGGAGGAAAAGAAGTCAGTCTGAAAAGGCTGCATACTGTATGATTGCAACAATATGATATTCTAAAAAAGGTAAAGCTATGGAGACCATAAAAAGTTCAGTGGTTGCCAGGGAGTAGAGGGGAAAAAGGGGTGAACAGGCAGAATATAGAGTATTTTTAGGGAAGTGAAACTATTCTATATGATGCTATAGTGGTGGATACATGTCATTATACGTTTGTCAAAACCCATAGAATGTACAAGAGTGACCCTAAAATATAGTATGGACTTTGGATGATAATGATGTGTCAATATAGTTTCTTCGATTATAACAAAAGTCCCACCCTGTTAGAAAATGTTGATAGTGGGGGAAGCTGTGCACGTGTAGGGGCAGGGATATGTGGGAACTCTGTACTTTCTGCTCAATTTTGCTGTGAACCTGAAACTGCTCTAAAAAGTAAAGTCTGTTTTTAAAAAGGTGCATTTTCCCTAACTCTGTCCACTGAAAAGGCCTAGAAACAAACATAAAAAAAGGATCAGCCTGGGAGTAATGAGCTCCCCAAGTGCCTAGATTGTAGTATCTAATGTCTTTCCCACTAAAAATAAACCAGAGCTCCATAAAGAAACAAAGGATTACAAGGCGGGCAAAGGAAATATATAAAATGTGTCTGGGACATCTTATCATATCAAAGCAATAGAGCTTTTAAAACCCCTGTGGCCACATCCAAAGTCCTCAGCACTCAACTTGAAGAGTCTACTACTGGGCAAAGTTTCAGTAGTTTGAGTCTCAGAAAGAATAATAACTGCAGTAGATTGAAATAAGTCAAATGAGTTCAGAAGCATATCTTAAAAATACATTTAGTTGTCTTCTTAGAAGAATGCTAAGAAAGTAATTACTTTTGTTAAAAACTGGTACACTGAGGAAAATAATTAGGCTCTTATCCTTTTGTATGTAAACAAAACTTTGGAGTAATCAAATCAAATTGTTGATTCTTTACAGCTGTATTCCAGCTTAAAAAAAAAAACAAGGAAGAAGAAATAATAAAATTAGAATATTCTCAGGGCTCGCCCCATGGTGTAGTGGTTAAGTTCAGTACATTCCACTTCGGTGACCTGGTTTCATGGGGTTCAGATCGCGGGTGAAGACCTACACCACTTGTCAGCCACACTGTGGCAGTGACCCACATGTAAAGTAGAGGAAGATTGGCACAAATGTTAGCCCAGGGCCAATCTTCCTCAAGAAAAAAAAATTAGAATATTCTCATTTTGCAAATCTATAATAAAATATTAACCTAAACAATGATCTTCGATGTTTGCTAATGTCATAATACGAAGGACAACCAGACATTAAGTACACAATAACACTCTTAAAATAATTCTAACCAAATAAAATGAAAATCAAACCTGAATCTGATCAAACCTTTAGATTTAACTATTAGTTGATAGGAAATGCAGGGAATAGAGTAACATGTCAAACAATGCCATAAGGATGCAGAGCAAATTGTGAAAAAAAAGGTAGCCAATCAGGGAATTTTGAATACTGACTGGACTTTTATTTCTTCTAAGGAATTACTATGTTTTTCTAAATGGCATAATGGTATTATGATTGTACTTTTAGAAGAGTTTTTATCTTTTTAAAACATTTATTGAAATATTTAAAGATGGAAGAAGTTACGGAATTTGCTTCAAAATAATCCAGTGGGGCTCAGTGGGTAGGGACAAAACCGAGGCAAGCCTGCCCATGAGGGATGATTGTCCAAGATATGTGAGGGGACACAGCGGATTTATCCTACTACTCTTTCATATGTTTGTATTTATTTCACCTTTCCCATAATAAAAAATGTTTTATAATAGTAGTATTACAACAGAATAGAAAGAATACTTGATATCCTTCCACACATTTCCCTAATACTTAATATAAAAGCAGCAAATACTCCAATGAATATCTAAATTGCAATTTGAATGATTCAACCCTAATTTAGAAAAGATTAAGAGATCTAATTTATTCAATTGCTTAGGCAACAAATTTAGGCCCACTTTAATTTCTAACTGTTCTGTAATTTGAGTAATAGACTAAAAGAAGTTCTCTGTTAAAAATATCTGCAGTCACGGGGCCGGCCCAGTGGAGTAGTGGTTAAGTTCATGAGCTCACCTTCAGCAGCCTGAGGTTTGTAGGTTTGGATCCCAGACCCAGACCAACACACCGCTTGTCAAGCCATGCTGTGGCAGGCGTCCCACATATAAAGTAGAGAAAGATGGGCACAGATGTTAGCCCATGGCCAATCTTCCTCAGCAAAAAGAGGAGGATTGGCAAGAGATGTTAGCTCAGGGCTAATCTTCCTCACCAAAAAAACTATATATATATTTATATATATATGTGTATATATATATATATATATGTGCAATCAATATTTATTTGAAAAGTGTAGTTAGATAAAATGATCTTGTGCAAACTATTTTCCTTGTAGGAACTTTGGAAAAAGAAAGTTTTTAATTACCTCTAAACACAAAGAGGCCTGAAGACCTAAGAAATGTTTCTGATTTATACAAAGAAGCAGATAACAGGATAGTAATAGTCAATTAAAAAAAAATAGTGCTAAACATAAGCTTTATATGGTAAAATAAGATAAAAATAATTTAAATGTTTAGTAAGGCAGAAAACAGCACAATGAAAGCAAACAAAATAAGCCATGAGATAGTATGAGTGGCTCTAACTTCAGAAGAAGGTTGAGAAAGAGTACAGAGATGAGAATGTTTTGGGCATTCTCACTGTGTTTGTAGAGAATAATAACCACGTAGATCATCCAAGCTGACAAGGAAGATAAATAAATTATAAGAGCTTAATGAATTGAGAGAAATTCTGTAATCTGCTACTAAAGAATAAGTTCTTTTGACAGTAATGTTTACACAGTAAGAGATACTAAGACCCTGATGTAGATTAACGGATTGATGACTAAGATAAATACAAATGAAATGTATACCTGAGACATGAGACTTTAGCCATGCCCATTTGGAAGTGTTAGGACTGATAATAATCATTAGAAGGTTCTCAGGAGACAAATTTTGGAAACGGAAAACTATGGCACTATGATATGGACAAACTTTGCATCAACCAAATAGATTTTCCATCAAAGGAATTCATGCTTCCAAGACTGGATTTAGTTAGAAATGCCAAAATGTTGACTACTGCCCCATTAATGAAAAATCAGATCCATGGGTATCTACGCATGTTGCACAATATAGAAAATATATTCATGTAAACTAAGCAGCAAGGAGTATCCCAGGACCCTTGAAATAATTGTGTGCATTTCTTTTGGAAATCATAGACAGAACCAGAGCATCCTGAATAAACTTACATAGAACTATAGACTATAACATACTCAACTATAGAAGGATAACACTGCTTGTCATATGAAGGGAAATTTTCCATGATATTTGATAAATCTGAGGCCTATCTTTCTGGATATTAGATTTTAACTTAGGATATCTCATAGATAGCAATAATGAAATATATTAACCCTATATTCAAGCCAGATTACTTTCATTAGAATCTTTGAGTGGAACAGTGTCTAACGCAGATTATGTTCTTATAATTTATTTACTTGATTATTACATTAAGAAATATTTTTAATGGGTATAGAGTTCCAGTTTTGCAAGATAAAAAGAGATCTGGAAATGGCTGGTGGTGATGGTTGCACAACAATATGAATGTATTTAATAATACTGAACTTTATGTTTAAAAAAGATTAAGATAGTAAATTTTATTTTATGTTTATTTTACTACAATTTAAAAAGTCAAAAAACAATTACTGAAATATTAGTGGGAAAAAAATAAGTATGATACAGAATCAAACCATCTTATATATTTAAATTATTATGTACAATTTAGAAACAGTCATGAAAACTTAGGTATTGAATTTAATGGAATAAAACAGAAAAAAGTTAAACACTACAAAGTTTTATCATCTAGCATTAAAAACTTTATATATTTCATTAGTGACATTAATAAACTCATGCATCTAGAAATAAATTGAAGCATAATTACATAGTCTGATAATACTAAAAAACAACCTAACAATTACTATTTATCTGTATATGAAATATTTACACATATTACAAAGGTTTACTATGTGTTCCATTGATTTTTGTATCTTGTGTGTGAAGAAATAATTTTATATATGTGATACATTGTATTGAGAGACAATTCTCTATGGTTTCTCATGTTTCTGCACAACTTTGTGAGCAAAGGTACTGACCGCCTTTGCTCTAGGGTCTTTTAAGAATGTTCGTATTGAGAACAGCCTTGGAAGATACACACAGTGTCTCTCTTGGAACAAAGACAGATTTGCTTAGAGTCTTGGAGGATTTTCCTCCTGAGAAAAGGACTGGCATGTATACTGCCCATTATAGTAGATCAAATTCCCTAAGCTTGATGTTCCTCTACTTTCATGCAATCCACTGTACACACAAGTGTCATCTTGCTTCCTTCATGTCATCCTGTGGGAATTCTGACTTGGGAAACTGGCATAAAAAGGCTGATACTCTGGCTACTTCTATGCTGTGAGCAATAAATGGTCCTTTGTCTCTGATCCAGGAACCTTGTGTCTTCAACCAGCAACCATGAAACTGGCAGGCTAATTTATTGGCTTGCAAGGGTAAAATCTCAGACCTTTGTCACTCTGTTATACATGTTTAATGTACTAAGTAATGTTTAATTCTAAAAATATAAAAAGGAATTGAAAAATGTATTTCATCTCTAATTCTTTGGAAAGTCTATTTTATAGTTATTCCTGCAAATACTAAGAATGAAGTACCGAGATAGTCTGCACGTGTGTCTTCAGCTCTGCTTTTACTTTTAATTTCTTGATTTTAATTATTTCCCCAAAAAAGTATTACTTAGAGATTATCCCTGATTGACAAAGCTACCAGTCAAAGTTTAACCATACCTAGTTCATACACCTACAGGTGATCCAAACAAATATAGCTGAGTATGAGTGGGGAGGATATTGCATAATACAAATATGGCTTTCTAAAGCTTCCATCATGCACAAGAACTCCAGAAAGGGCAGATTCTATTTATTTGAAGGGTCCCTTAAATCAAGCACCAAGACTGGCATGTCTCCTGGTAATTCACCCTGTTTAAATGAACTCAATAGCTGTTATTACGTGTCAATTCCCCTATGTTTCAATTTTTTTGGTAACAAAAAAAGGAATTGCAATTCAATAGATGAATCACAAGTATGTTCTGAAAACTAATGAGCAAATGTGGCTGAGTTCTCTAGACAAAAGTCTTTATAGATTGAAATTATTATTTGGTTTCAACACTCCTCCTGAGGGACTGCCTTTGTATTTCTCTCTAAAGAAAATGCTGTTTGTTCCCTGTAGGGAAGCTTCTCTACTGTTCAGTACTTGATAGTGTAGGATAAGTATCATATCTCTCTAAATTATATTTTCTCTTACTTTTAACAATTTATGAATTTTATAACTCAATGTCTTAACTAGTCTTTCAGCAGGTATGGACTATGCAATTCCCCAAGCTTCTATTTAGATTTCCTCTCTCCCCACTAATTTTCTTTAAAATAAATTCTTGTAATCATTTTACTAATTTGAGTTTAATAAATACATGGAAACTACTGAACATCCACTAATACAACTTTCTGTTATTAGTTTTCTTAAGGACTTTATAAAATCCTGATCCAACAATAAGCTTTGTTTTGTTTTGTTTTTCATTTTTTCAGTGTGGGATAAGTGCCATATGGAGGGAAAAATGGTAAAATTAAGAATGGCTGAGGCTAAAGTGATATACTACAGGTGGTTCTCGATTTTGCCTTGAGCTAGACCTGAAAATGAAGCCAAATAACGACCTCCTCTAACATACAAGAACATGAAGAAGTCACGTTCAAGAGTTGTCTCTTGGCCTTGCTTCAAGTCATTCTTTTTCTACTGAAAATGCTTCCATGCCCAAACTCCTGTTTTGTAGGATTTCCTTTGTATTGAGACTAGAATCATTATACTTTAAAACAAAGATTTATAGGGTATATTCTTCATGAAATTGGCCTAAAGAAAAAAAATCCATATTAATTTGTATGTTTCATTTTATTAAACAATTAATTTTTTATTACTCATGAGGTTCTTTTTCTGCTACTGTCAGAAGGTCTAACACTAAATTTAATGTACCTTTAAAATAAATAACTACCTCAAGGGCCTGCTCTATATCTTTTATCCTTCTAAATAGTTTTTGTATTCTTATCTATTTCTATATTAGCATATTTCACCAAGTTTGAAATTTAAAGTACTTTTTCCCATTTCAGAATCTCTGAAACAAGAATGGGTCTTACACTCAACGGCATCCTGCATATTCCCTGGTTGCCCCTCAACATCCATTCTCCACCCAATGGAACTGCTCTCTGGCTTGAGGTCTGGCCAGAGTGTGCTGTATCCTCTGGGTTCTATTGTCCTCCAGATTCTGGTAGGTTCCTTGAGTGGGATGCTCCTGCAGTAGAAAAGAGGAAAGAAGTCAGAGAATATATTCCCTCAGCTCCCTACTGACAGGCTTTGATATGGCAATAAGCGTATTCCTCTACCTAAGATCATAGCTCTTGTCTGGCTGCTACTCTCCTGTAGCATTATGTTCTCACAACAGCTTGTTTTCCCTAGCCTTTCAAACTAAGGGATACTGAGGGCTTCTAGTTCTTGCTAGATCCTGTTTGCTTTGGAATCCCTTGTTTGTTTCCTTAAGCTTCCTACATCTTTGTAAATTGTCCCTTTTTAAAATTTTCTGTACTTTTTTGAGTGTGCCATTTCCTTCTGGATGGGATCCTGACTAATATAATAATTTTTACAGGAATTTTTACAGAGGAAACAACCATCAAAATGAAATTCTGGGAGTTGGTTACACACGTTGTAAATGATCACATTTGCTGGGAAATCAGACGGTGGCAATCCAGGGCATACACTGGCATCACGGCTGCTTAGTTTGTCACTAGTATTGGTAAGGATGGAGAGCAAGGAGAAGACGGGCACTGGAAGATTAAGGGGCTGTGGTATATGGTCACTATGGTGACAATGGTGATTACAAGATTGTAGGGTAAGATGGCTGCTCTGATTGCCCTTGAGAAAGTACACACAAAAAAGTTTTTATTGATGGGGCCGGCCCTGTGGCTTAGCGGTTAAGTGCACGTGCTCCGCTACTGGCAGCTCGGGTTAGATCCAGGGCGCGCACAGTTGCACCTCTTCTCCGGCCATGCGGAGGCCGCGTCACACATACAGCAACTAGAAGGATGTGCAACTATGACATACAACTATCTACTGGAGCTTTGGGGAAAAAAGGAGGAGGATTGGCAATAGATGTTAGCTCAAGCCAGTCTTCCTGAGCAAAAAGAAGAGGATTAGCATGGATGTTAGCTCAGGGCTGATCTTCCTCACCAAAAAAAAAAAAAAAAAAAGTTTTTATTGAAAGCCATGAATTCAAACTTAAAGGCACAAGTGGAAAATCAGAAAAACTACACCAGCTTTAAAGGAATATAATATTGCCTGTATCAACAAATCACGTATGCATGAGAATCAAGTTCAGTATTAATTAAAATTAATTACCACCTCCTTACCTCCTGGCCCATAAATAGAATTAGAACCCAGAATAGCCTGGAAGATAGACAAGATGTGTTTTTGGAAGATACAGCTTATAGACCAAATTAGTAGGATCTTGTCAATTTGTAAGTGTAGGAATTGAGAGAATATGTACAGCAACATATTCCCAACATGTTAAAACAAGGAGGACAAAATATACTGGGCCAAATTTATTTAAGTGAGTAGATTTACCGAGGATTCAGGATTCAGTGTGTTGGCTCAAGCACCTGGGAGTAGTGTCAACTACCTGATGGGTTGGTTGATAGAAACCTGGAGTCAACAGTGCCTAACAGTCGACTGAGATGCCAAAACTCCCCTGGTGTACTGAGAAGGAAGGAGTTCTAGAGACCAGGGAGATGAAATGGATCCACTCTGTACAACCTGAGCAGCCATTTCCTAACCACATCTTATAGTTTACTTCATTAAGACATTACGAAATGTATTATAGAGGAGCCAGGGGCATTCTTGAAAACTCTGCAAGCTAGAGATGGGGGGAGAGGTGTACAGTGAAAATGATTTCCCTGATATAAAAGAAAATACTAGGATCCCAGAGAGGTAGATGCCAGACAGCAGCTGTCACCAAAAGAGTCAAAGGGGTTGATCAAGGCCACAGAGAGTGAGTGGTAATCAGAGCAGTTTGAATAGTGGGGTTCTGTGGCAGTGGCTACTTGATCATAATGTCCCTAAGGATAAAATAAATAGCCAGACTACTAAGCCTAATAAGATGCTTCTTGATGAAAATTAGTGGAGAAATTCTAGATTAAGTAGACAAAAATATAAGTTCAGATACAGTAGTGGGGACTCATGGGCTCTTCCCAGTTCACTGAAGCCCCTCCAATGAAAGGGAGGCCATGTCTATTTGATGAAGGACTCTGCAGTAGATACTCTTTGAATCTTCTCAGAAGCTTTCTTTAGAGGGATGTTCAGCTATTTGTCAAGGTGTTTGTGCATTAGAGGAAGGAAAATACCCAGAATTTCTAAGGGATATTATACATTGGCTCTGAACTCCTGCCAATCTCCAGAGACAATAAAAAGCCATCATAGACAACCGGTCAGAGTGGGGGCTTATGGAAGTTAGGTGACAGATGGAGCCATGGCCTGAGTTCATCTCATAATAGGTTCAGTGGGACTACAGAATTCTCCTGTAGTTATTTCCTGAAGCCCAGAATTCATAGAAAGAATAGATATAATTAGTAACTGGCAGAATCTTGCATTGGTTCCTGAATCAATAGAGTGATGACTCTTTCGATGAGAAGGACCAGAAAGATGTCCTTAGAACTAGCCTTCCTCCGCATCACTGACAAAAGTAGACTAAAAACAACACTGCATTCTTAGGAGTATTGCAGAGATTAGTGCCATTACCAAAGACTCACCAGATGTAGAGGTGGTAATGGGTCTCATATCCCTGTTTACCATATCTTTTGACCACTGAAAATTGAGATAGGTCCAGTTTATAAACAATAACTGTGAATTACTGTGTTCTTAATCAGGTGATGATACTAATTCAAGCTACAATTTTGCTGAGCAAAAACAAAACAGCAAATCAACTTAGCCCCTGGCAGCTAAAAGGCAGCTATTAACCTAGGACATTCTTATTTTCCATTCCACTTGGTAAAGGTAATCATAAGCATCTTGTCTTCTTATGTCAGTGATAGCAGCACACCCTCAACATCATATCTCAAGACAATATCAACTCTCCTGCTCCCTCTCTGTTCTATAGAGTCTACCAGAAATATAAACTTCTTATCCCACAGAACATAACAGTGGCTCATTACAGAGATATAAGTTAGGAGAAAATCCCACATTTGTATAGAGTCTCGTCTGAAGTAGAGAGTCACTACAGGAGTCTGCCAAATTGCAAAAATTTTAGGAGTGATGACAGTCACCAATTTTCTGACCCTTTACTAGGTAACCCATGATGCTTCTAGCTTTGAGGAGAAACATCAAGAAAAAGAAGACTCTGCAGGAGCTGGTCCGGTGGCACAGCGGTTAAGTGCGTGCACTCTGCTTCAGTGGCCCGGGTTCCCGGGTTCAGATCCCAGGCACCCACCAACGCACCACTTGTCAAGCCATGCTGTGGCGGTGTACCTTATAAAAAGTAGAGGAAGATGGGCATGGATGTTAGCCCAGGGCCAATCTTCCTCAGCAAAAAGAGGAGCATTGGCATCAGATGTTAGCTCAGGGCTGATCTTCCTCACAAAACAAAAAAAAAAAAAAAGGAAGAAGAAGACTCTACAGCAGGTCCAGACTCACAAGGCAAGCTGCCCTGACTCCTGGGACTGATGATCCAACAGATCCAATGGTATGGACCATGTCTAGGGAGGATTAAGAGGTTCTATGGAGCCTCTTGCAAACCCCAACAGGAGATTCATGGTGCAGATCCCTAGGGCTTTAGAATGAGGCATTGCCATATTCTTCCCATAATTATTCTCCACTTGAAAAGCAATTTCTGGTAGCAACTCGGTGTTTGATCATGGCACATCAAATAACCATGCCACCTAAACTCCCCATCTGGAGTGGGTGTTACTGGTCCATCAAATCATAAGATTTAATGTGCAGAGCAGCATCCCATGGTATCTCACCTGGCCCCAGCTACTCCAGAATACAAAATGAAACTTCATGAGTACTTATGGCTAGATGGGGAGTTTCCTGGACCAGAGGAAGAAAAATGCAGGCCAGGGATACAGATGGGTCTGCATGGTAACGTGGAACAAGCTGGAAGTGAATAGTTGCTGCATTACCTCCCCCATTAGGGTGGCCATGAAATACAACAATAAAAGAGTATACTTCTAGTTGAAAGAATTCCACATAGGATATTCAGTTGTTTATTTTCCAGCAGGGAAAGATGATCTGAGGTATGAATGTACACTTATTCAGAATTCCTAACCTGTTGGTCAGGGACTTATCTAGAAGAATATTTGAAGATGAGTGTGATAGCACAAAGAGTGGATTGTCAAATCAGATTCACACAAATTATAGATATTTACATTTACATATAGTTCAGAGGATAATCACTAGGCACAGGCAGGGATAAAAGTTCTTCATGAATTCAATAGGGTAGTTTAAATATCACAAGTGCAAAAACTACCAAATGCAAAGGATATGGCTATGTTTCTGTTATGGCGTCATTCCAAGTCAAAATCAATCAGACACTTTGAGGCATGTTGATTACATTGAATGCTGTCCACAATGGAGAGGATCTCAATTTGTCTTCTTGGGAAGAAATACATATTTCATATTTATACCCACTTTCTCTGCCTACAAAGTTTCTGACAGCATTACCGTTTCCAGATTTACACAGTTCCTTGATATACTACACCAATATTGCCTCTAACCAAAAAACATATTTTACAGTGTAAAAGGTGTGCAATGGACTTATGACTGGGTTATTCACTGGTCTTATTTGTGTACGGCACCAGGAGCAGCTGGTTGACAGAGTGATGGAATGGCCTATTTGAATCTCTGTTGTTTGTGATCTAGAGGACAACACTGAGAAGTTGAGGCATTGTCCAATAGAATATGAAAAATGCTGTAAATCAGCAACTGATATATGACACATTCCCCCAAAACCAGATTGCATGGATCTGGGAATCAAGGGTGGAGGTCAAAACAGCCCATCCTACTGAAGGAACTTTTATTTCTTCCCTCTCAACATTGTACTCAGTGGATTTGGAGTACTTATTCCTCAAGAGAGAAATGCTTCCTCCAGGAAACACAATCATGGATCCATTAAATTGGAACTGAGAGTGTATGTGTAGTTTTCTATGGCAAGTCACCACAAGTTTAGTGTCTTAAAACTACACAAATCAGTTATCTTATAGTTCTGTAGGTTAGAAGTCCAACATGAGTCCCATGGTGCTAAAAACCAAGATGTCAGCAGGGCTGCATTCCTTTACAGAGTCTTTAGGGGAGAATTCCTTTCCTTAACTTTTACCATTTCTCGAGGCTACCCACATTTCTTCACTCACAGCTTCCTTCCTTCATCTTCAAATCCAGCAGTGTTATATGTCCCTAGCCATTCTTCCATAGTCACATCTCCCTCTGTCTCTCCTTTTCTGCCTCCTTCTTCCATTTTTAAGGACTCTTGTGATTACGTTGGGCTCACATAGATAATCCAGAATAATCTTCCTATTATAGAGTCAGTTTATTAACAATCTTAATTCCATCTGCAACCTTAATTCCCCTTCACCATGTAACCTAACACTCACAGATTCTGGGGACTAGGACATGGGCATCTTTGGAGGGTGTTGTTCTGCCAATCACAATGTACCTTTGTTATCTAGGGCTCCTCATGCTGCTAAACCAATTGGTAGAAAATAATGTCACTTCACTAGAAATGCTGAGTTATCCTTATTGTCAAGGGGAAATAGCACATTAAGACTCAAGGATAACTATTTCTGAAATCTGGAGGATTCACTACTTCAGCTTGTAGTACTCCCATGCTCGGTGAATAATGGAGAACTTCAGCAACTAGTAAATACAGGACCACTAAGGACTTGTATCTTCTGGGAATAAAATTTCAATCATCCCACCAGATTGAAGATCCAACCAATCAACCTGCTGCTGGATGGTAAGAGAAACACAGAATGGGTCATGGGAGAAGAAGGCTATTTATCAATTAGGCCTTGAGATCAACTACATAAAAGGGGACTATAGTGGCTATGGCTCATATAAATTATTTATTTGCCCCTTTTTTCTTCTATCATAGCTGAATGGTGAGGTGATCCTAATATTTCAATTTAAGTAAAAAGTGAAATTAAGACTATAGTGAAATCATTCTGTAATAGCACAACTGTGTTTTCCCTTTGTTAGGTAAGAACAGACGCTAATGGGCAAGAGGGACAGATAGTCTCCATTTGTGCTCTATAGTCATTATCTACTCTTCTCCAACCTACTCTGAGTTCTGAGAGGTAACTCTATGAACTGCCTCATCCAGGCTCTCTTGAGTCTGGCATCTGTTTGAGTTCAGACGAGAGACACTAGCAGGAGATAAGAGGGCAGGAGGAGACACAAGATGGAATATTTACTGCCTAATTCCTCCCTGACAAGTATGCAGCAGTGGCTGCATTCCTCTATGTATGGCAACCGATTCCAATAAAACTATGTGAACTCTCCACACAATATGTGCTGTTGTGGGTGCTCATAACTGCTCCTCATCTTGCACTTCAAGTCCTGGGATGGGAACAGCTTTCAGCTATCGTGAGCCCCCTTATGTTTCAGCATGCCTTGTTCCTTTCCTTACCCTGCCTACCCCTTCTGAACTAGTACCTTCATTAAAGTCTTTCTAGTTACTCTCTTAGTATAACATCTGTTTCTTGCCTGAACCCTAATTGAGGCATTTGACAAGCGCATATTTTTAATGATGTAAGCCAGCTCACATCTACCTATCTTTTGATCTATTTTATCTCCCTTTCTCTCTTTCTTTTTCTTATTATTGACCTTCCTTTTGCTCTAGCTTTTGTTCACTTTCAACTATCTCTAGGTAATACAATAAAAATAATAAGCCACAAATCTTTTGATTTTGATAAAATATAGAAAAGAAAAGATTCTCCTTTATATGTAAAATATGGAATAGAGTGATTAAGAAAAGGGCTTTGGAATTATCTGTTAGTGTCTGAATCCTCATTTTTACCATCTCGAAGCAAAGTTACTTATATCCCAGCGGTGCTTGAGAGGTAATCTACTACATGGAAAACAGTATGGAAGTTCCTCAAAAAATTAAAAATAGAACTACCATGTGATCCAGGAAATCTGCTTCTGGATATTTACCTGAAGAAAATGAAAACACTAATTTGAAGAGATATATGCACCCCTATATTAATTGCAGCATTATTTACAATAGCCAAGATATGGAAACGATCTAAATGTCTATTGGTAGATGACTAGACAAAGAAGATGTGGCATGTATATATATACATATGTATATATATATACACACACACACACAAAATGGAACATAATTTTATATATATATATATATATATATATATATATATATATACACACACACACACAATGGAATATTAGCCATAAAAAAGAAAGAAATCTTGCCATTTGCAACATCATGGATGAACCTAGAGGGTCTTATGCTAAGTGAAATAAGTCAGACAAAGAAAGACAAATACCATATGACTTCACTTTATACATGGAGTCTAAAAAACAAAACAAACCAGAAACAGACTCATAGATACAGAGAACAAACTAGTGGTTGCCAGAGGGGAGCGGGTGAGGAAAAGGGCAAAATAGGTGAAGGGAACCAAGAGGTAAAAATTTCCAGTTATAAAATAAATATGTCACAGGGATGCAATGTACAGCATAGGAAATATAGTCAATAATATTGTAGTAACATTGTATGGTGACAGATGGTAACTAGACTTAGTGTGGTGATCATTTCATAATCTATAAAAATATCAAATCACTATGTTGTATACCTGAAACTAATATTGTATGTCAATTATATTTCAATAAAAAATGGGGTAATAAATCCACTACAGCCTGTCTTTCCCACCGATGACAACTGAAACCTGTGGGCAAAATACAAAAAACAACTAGCCAAGGACTCTGAAAAGTTAACATTAACAGGCAGAATGAGGAGGGGAGTAAATGCTTGAAGAACAGCCTATAATAGGCTAGGTTTCTGGGCCTTTTCTTTTATCTCAGCTTTAACCCAGAAAGAGTCCCATTGCAGAACTGTGCAGTGGGGCATGGGCAGCCAAAATCCAGACAGAAACCTTGTCTTTCCGGTGAGAGGATCAGGAAAAGAGGTCCCTGTGAGCCAGAGAGTATGGAAGGAAGTCCTCATTCTTCTCTTCATGCACTGCCCCGAAGACAACTCCATTTGTGGGGCTGCCCAGTGACGGCAGTGCCACAGACACCTAAAATCCTGAGAGGAAATCCAGAAAGAGGCTCCTGTGGTGTGAAGAGTGTGCAAGGAATCCCTGTATGTTTTCTCTCTCTCTCTTTTCCCTCGTTGCTTTGCCCCAAGGGGACCTCCTTTTTCTGGCAGACCTATGGGACTGCATGGGTGGCTGGATTTCTGAGAGAAATATCGTGTTTCTAGATCAATTCACCAAGAAGATATAACAATCATAAATAGGTAGGCATATAAAAAACAGTTTCAAAATACATGAAACACAACTGGAGAGAAAATAAAGGGGAAATAGCCAAATGCAGTTATGCTAGAGAACTTCAGCACTTATCCCTCAGTAATTAATAGAAAAAGTAGACAAAAAATCACCAAGAGTATAGGACAAGATCTGAATAAGACTATCAACCAATTTGACCTAATTGACATTTGAATTTCAAAAACAGCTGATTACAGATTTTTGTTTAACTGACCATGATTGTGATGTATCATCCTTTAATGTGTTGTTGTATTAAATTTGCTAACATTTTGTTACACATTTTTGCATCTGTGTTCTTCAGTGATGTTGGCCTGTAATTTTCTTTTTTTGTGTCATCATCGTCTGGTTTTGGTATCAGGGCCTTGTAAAATGAGTTAGGCAACCCATCCTCTTCAGCTTTTAGGAAGAGTCTGAGAAGGATATGTATTAAGTCTTCTATGAATGTTTGGCAGAATTCACCAGAGAAGTCATCTGGTTCTGGACTTTTATTTGGGGGAGATTTTTGATTACTGTTTTAATCTCTTTCCTAGTGACTGGTCTATTCAGATTCTCTATTTCTTCTTGATTCAGTTTTGAGAGGCTGTGTGATTCTAAGAATTTATCCATTTCTTCCAGGTTATCTAATTTGTTGGTATATAGCTTTTCATAATGTTCTTTCAAAATCTTTTGTATTTCTGTGGTATCTGTTGTAATTTTTCTTCTTCTATTTCTAATTTTATTTATTTGAGCCTTCTCTCTTTTTTCTTAGTGAGTCTAGCTAAGAGTTTGTCAATTTTGTTTACCTTTTCAAAGAATGAGCCATTAGTTTCATTGATGTTTTCTATTGTCTTTTTAGTCTCCATTTCATTTATTTCTGCTCTGATTTTTATTATTTCCTTCCTTCTACTGACTTTGGGTTTCATTTGTTCTTCTTTTCCTAATTGTTTTTGATGTAGTGTTAGATTATTTATTTGAGATTTTTCATGTTTCTTGAGGTAGGCCTGTATTACTATAAACTTCCCTCTTAGTACCACTTTTGCTGCATCCCATAGATTTTGGTATGTTTCGGTTTCATTTTCATTTGTCTCCAGGTATTTTTCGATTTCTTTTTGATTTCTTCATTGATCCAATTGTTGTCCAGTAGCATATTGTTTAGTATCTACACATTTTTGACTTTTCCAGCTTTCTTCTTGTGGTTGGTCTCTAGTTTCATACCATTATGGTCAAAAAGATATCAAACCATTGATGTGATTTCAACCTTCTTAAATCTATTAGGATTTGTTTTGTTTCCCAACATGTGCTCTATCTTTGAGAATGTTCCATGTACACTTAAGAAGAATGTGCATTCTGCTGCTTTTGGTTGGAATGTTATATATATATACATACATATATCTAAGTCCATCCTGTCTATTGTTTCATTTAAGGCTAATGTTTTCTTGTTGATTTTCTGTCTGGATAATATACCTATTGATGTAAATGGGGTATTAAAGTCCTCTAATATTATTATATTGCTGTCAATTTCTCCCTTTAGGTCTGTTGTTTTATCTACTTTTGTGCTTCTATGTCAGGTGCATGTATATAAATAAATGTTATGTCTTCTTGGTGGATAATAATAATCATTATATAATGTCCATTTTGTCTCTTGTTACATTTTTTGGCTTGAAGTCTATTTTGTCTAATATAAGTTTGTCCGCATCCACTTTCTTTTGGTTGCCATTTGCTTGGAGTATCATTTTCTATCCCCTCACTTTGAGCCTATGTGTGTGTTTAGAGCTGAGATGGGCTTCTTGGAGGCAGCATATTGTTGGGTCTTATTTTTTAATCCATCCAGCCACTCTGTGTCTCTTGATAGGCGAATTTAATCCATTTACATTTAGGGTGATTATTGATATATGAGGACTTAATGCTGCCATTTAATCTTTTGTTTTCTGGTTGCTCTGTATTTCCATTGTTTCTTTTCCCTTGTGTTTCTGTCTGCCATTTCAGTTTGGTGGTTTTCTGTGATGTGTATCTCAGTTTCTTCTTCTTTCATATTTCATTAGTCTGCTCTGAATTTTTGTTTTATAGTTACATGAGGTTTATATAAAATATCTCATAGATGAGATAGTCCTTTTTCTACTGATAGCATCTTATTTTCAATTGTCTATTCAGGTTCCACCCTTTTCCTCTTCCCTGTCTATGCCTTTGTTGTCACAAATTAAGAATTTTTGAACTATGAATTTGTTACCAAATTTGTTACCAAATTGAAGTGGCTGTAGTTATTTTTAACGCTTTTTTTCCCATTAACCTTGATGTTTTCATTGTTTACTAGCCTGTTCTGATATAGAGTTGCTATTTTCTGATTCTGTCTGTAATTTATCACATTGCTCAAAGCTTTGTATACTTTTGCCTTTTTATTTCAGATAGGAGATCTCTTTTCAAGATTTTTTGTAAGGCAGGTGTAGTGGTGATGAACTCCTTCAGCTTCTGTTTGTTTGAGGAACCCTTTATTTCTCTTTCATATTTGAAAAGTAACTTTGCTGGATAGAGTATTCCTGGCTGAAATTTTTTATCTTTCAGTATTTTGAACATATCATTCCATTCTCTCTTGGCCTGTAAAGTTTTTGCTGAGAAATCTGCTGAAACCCTTGTGGGGGTTCTCTTATAGGTTATTGTTTTTTTCTTTCTGGCCATCATTATTATTCTTTCTTTGTCAGTGACTTTTGACGGTTTTAATATAATGTGTCTTGGAGAAGGTCTTTTGTGTTGAGAAACTTAGGTATTCTATTAGCATCGTACTTATATATCAAGTTCCCTCCCCAGGTTTGGATATTCTCTTTTATTTCTTTACTATTAAAGAAATTATTATTTCTTTAAATAAGATCTCTGCTCCTTTCTCCCTCTCTTCCCCTTCTGGGATACCCATTATCCTTATGTTGCTTTTTCTAATTGAGTCAGATATTACTCGTAGAATTTTTCCATTTTTTAAAAATCTTAATTCTCTCTCCTCTTCTACCTGAATCATTTCTAGACTTCTATCTTTGAGCTCACTATTGTCTCTTCCATATGGTCTGCTCTATTTCCAATGCTTTCTACTCTATTCTTCATCTCATTTATTGAGTTCTTCAGCTCCAGAATTTCTGTGTGGTTCTTTTTTTAGAGTTTCAATGTCTTTGGTGAAGTACTCCTTCTGTTCATTAATTTTATTCCTGAGCTTATTGAACCGTCTCTCTGTGTTTTCTTGTAGTTCTTTGAGTTTCTTCATGAGAGTTATTTTGAATTCTCTATCAGTTAGATCACAATCTTTCATGACTTCAAGTTTGGTTTCTGAAGAATTATCATTTTCTTTCCGTGATACCATGTTACCACAATTTTTCATGGTGCTTGATTAGTTGTTCCTCTGAAGGCATATTTGTAGTAGGGAACACCTTTCTTATTAGGTTAAGGCTTTGTTTACCTTGATTCTGAGCACTTCTGGTTGTATTTGAGAGCCTGCACTTTCCATTCTATACTGCCTCTGCTGAAGGTGTCATTAGTGCCCTTGCTTTGCTGCTTGTGCCTCCAAGGTTGCTGGTGTCTTGCTGTTTCTGGTGTTGCTATGGTTGTGAGCATTGCCACCAGGGTCACCAGGCTGGTGAGCACCTCTCCTGCTTCCAGGGTCACCTGGGTCATGGGTTCCTCTACTACAGTGGGAGGGTGGGGCAGAAGCCATGGTCATGGGCACCTTCACCACATTCAGGGTTGTTGGGTGGGGTGGCTGGGTTGCAGGTGCTGCTGCAGCTGAGGGGGACTAGGGTTGTGGGCTCTGTTCTCACTGTTACCAGGCTCTCCATAGACTTGTGTGGTGCTGCATCCTGGGGGCTGCTGCCACATGGGCCACTTGTGATGCTGCTCACATGTTCTCTAGGGATGCTGGCACTGCTGTGCTGAAGGTGTTGCATTCATGGGTGCCACCTCCACCACCACAGGGGGAGGGGTACCTGGGTTGTGGGCACTGCTGAGACTTCTGGAGCCTCAGATTGTGAGAATCCCTGTTGGAGAGGCACAGGGCTGGGTTGCAAGTGCCACCGCAATTCCTGCAGTCTCCAGTCACAGGCACCACCACAGTTCCTGGAGCCTTAGGTTGCAGCACCACCATCATTTCTGGGGGAGCAGGAGGGGCTGTGTCACAAGTGCTGCCGTGGCTCCTGGAACCTCAGGACATGCACACCACTGCTGCTGCTAGGAGCACCAAGGTCTTGGATGCAGCCCCACTGCTGGAAAGGCTGGGGTCACAGGCACCACTGCCAGGGTGGGGGATAGCTGGGTTACAGGCACTGCTGCAGTTCCTAGAGCCTCTAGTCATGGGCATCCTGGGAGTTCCTGGTGCCTCCGGTTGTGTGCATTGCCTCGGGTCCTGAGGCTTCCATTTGTGGGTGCTGCCACAGTTCCTGGAGCCTCTGGTCTGGGGAGCCACTGCCACTGCTCCCCTGGTTCCACTGCCTCCATGAGGTACAGTCCATGCACCTTCAGATGTATAGATGTATGGATCTCTCAGGCATTCTGTTGTGCTGTGCAGAGGATCCTTTGTTGGTCTATGGATGTCCTACTGGTTGTAACTTAGAGGAGAGAGACAAAGGGGGCAACTCACTCTGCCATGTTGCTGATGTCAGCTATTAAGACTTATATTTTTAATAAATCCATAAAACTGTTCAACCTATAGCAAAATTTATGAGGAAAAAAAGAAAGAAGACACAAATTACCAGTAACAGAATGGATAGAGGAGACGTCATTACAGACCCTCCATACACAAAAGTAATAATAAGGGAATACTGGGAATACTATGAACACCTCTGTGCCCATAGTTTTGACAACTTATATATAAAATGGCTCCAACTACAACAGCTCATTCAAGAAGAAGTAAATAACTTGACTTACCTTATGTCAATTAAAGAAATTGATTTCCTGGTTAAAAATTTTCCAATAACAAGAAGAAAACTCCAGGTCCAAATGGCTTCCCTGATGAATTCTAATAAACATTTAGGAAGAAAATAATGTCAAATTTAAACAGTATCTTTCAGAAAACCATAGAAAAGGTGATAACACCTCCCAACTCTTTTTATGAGGCCAGCATTGTCCCAATATCAAAGCTAGACAAAGATATTACAAGACATGAAAACTATAGACCAATATCCCTCAAGAATACAGACCTAAAAATTCTCAATAAAATAGTACCAACTCAAATCTTTTCATCTATCTATATCTATCTATCCATCTATCTATCTGTCTAACATATCTCAAACAAGTGGGATTTATCCCAACAATACAAAGCTGGTAAAAAGTTAAAAATCAATCAATGTACTATGCTATATTAATAGTCTAAAAAAGAAAAACCACATGATTATATCAATTGATGCAGAAAAAACATTTGACAAAATTCAACATCTATTCAGGCTGAAAACTGTCAGCAGAATAGAAATAGATGGCAAGTTTCTCAATCTAATATCCTATCTTTTTATTCTTTGTCTCTTGTCTGGTAGCTATTTTCAGACAAAATATATGTAGTAATTAAAGCTACCTTTTGTTCAGCATGTACTAGTAGAGACCATGCTAAATGCTTTGTATACATTTGTGAATTTAATTCTTAAGGTAATTCTATCATATGCATGTATGCATATGTGCTTGTGTGTCTATAGGTGTGTGAGAATATATGTGGGATTTTTTTCATTGAATTGCCTCACATCTTTGCCGTTTGCATGTGTCCAAACTCATCAGATTGTATACATTGTACATTGTATACCTGCAGTTCTTTGCATATCAATATACTTCAATAAAGCTGTTATAAAAAAGGATTGAGAATTCAAAGTTAGCTGTCCAGGTGAATGAAGACGAGAAAATGGAATTGAAAATGGATATTCACAAGTCACCTTGACATTTTAACCATTTGGAGTGTAATGTAATGTCCTGTCCATCACATTTCTACTAAAACAGAAACAAAGGGGAACAAATCTTCCCTACTTTCTCAACAGAAAGCTTCTGAGATGCCAGAAAACAAAACCAAATACACTGAAGACTGTGTGAAGTTAAGGGATCGCTATCAGTCATGTCACCTCAACATGTCTAGGGAAATTACTAAATTTACAAGTGTAGGCTAATATAATTTACCTCATTCTTTAAAGTCAACCTTGAGTAAAATTGGCAATATCAATTTTAATGAAAAATCCTGTAACGATCCAGGACAAGTTAGATTTAAACCACTCCTTTTCACTATCAGGAAAAAAAAAAGAGAGAGAGAGAATCATTCTAAGCAATTGATTTGAATATAACGACCACCCACATTTTTCTGTATAAGAATCAGTCCTAGTTACATCATTGCTTCCACAGATCCTGCACACAGTTGTATTTTTACATTTATTATACATCATTTTAATAATTTTTAACCTACTCTGTCTCCCTCATATTTGACTTAAGAGTGGCAACTTTATCATTCATCTCTGCAACTCAATTGCATAGGAAAATGCCTGAAAAATAATAATTAATGAATATTCATTAAATAAAGAATAAATTATGCTGTCTGCTTTACATATGTACAGTATTTTCCACCTATGATAATAATAACAGTGATAGTTGCTCAACATAAATATTGAGTGTTTACCATGAACCAGACACTGTTCTAAACATCCTACACAACATTAACTCATTTAATCCTTACAAACACGCTGTGAGATAGATGCAATTATCTCTTTTTTCCAGATAAAAGAGTACCTGCAAATGCTTAAACAAATGGCCATTTGTTTTTAATTGTTCATAGAGAGATAAGACAGGAAGAGTCTACATTTCTTCTTCCTCTCCCTTTGGTAAGTATCCCTGAAGGAAAAAATATATATGGACTTTATATTTCTCCTGTAGTAGCACTTTTATTACCCCTTCCTCTCTACTCAGTAGCAAGAGATCCAGCAGACCCAGAGTCCTAAGGCAGGCATCATTTCATCAAAAATCATTCACGTAGGGGCTGTTTCCAGGACACCAATCATAACATAGGGACATAGTAGACAGATTGGTTGTCGGATTTGCTCAGAGTTCAGATATGTGTAGGGGAGAATCTAAATGGGATTTTAGAAACAAATGGGTTGCTTAAATAAGTCCAAATCATCTATGGAAATACTAAAATTATTAACATGCTAAATTCTATATGAATCACACAGATATGTTTCACATTCTTCCTGTCAGCCTCTCTTCTCTCGCCATCAAGACTGAAGTTAGAGCTGTGATCTTGCTTCTGGTCCACTTCAAGACGGCATCCTCCTCCTCGTCTCACCTTTTGTTCTTTACTTGATGCAATAGCTGTTGTACTTCCTGCAATCAAATATCATCCCAATATTTAAATACTGTATAAAGATTTTCCATACTTAACCACTGAAACCTTCTGCTGTACTCATCTCTCACATTTACATATTTTTGTGTCTTTTACACTTTCTCTTTGTAACCGCACAACCCATCCACTGCTAGAGATCTTTTGACTGCTAAAAAAGAAGCAATTTCTGAGCTGCTGAGATTTGAGGGTTGTTACCATAACATAAGGCTATCCTATATTGACAACTCTATAACTCACCTACAGAAGAAGATGATACAGGTCAGAAAAATAAAATGACTTAAAATCATTCAAAGCAACTGATCTGATCAGATCTAAGATCAGTTCTGATCAGTTCTTCTAAGCAGCTGATCTTCAGGATATCTCTTGAATCTAATAAAGCATTTGATAAAATGGTATAAAGTCTGCTTTTGCTTTAACATATTTCAGGGAAAAAATCTTAAACAAATGAAACAAGTATGTCAAAATCTTGATAATTGTTAAATCCAGGTGAGGGCTATTCTTTCTACTTTTAAATATACTTAAATATATTTGAAAATTCTTATGGAACAAAATTTGAGGTAAAGCCTCCAGAAGATGTGACTAAAATATAATGGATATGAAGGAAAATTATAATACACTTATTATGATTGGCATGAAGTAATGATACTTATGGTAATAGATAAAAAAGGATGTTGGAAAATAAGATTTTTCAGGGTTATTTTGCTACTATCTGAGAGATATACTACAAGGCACATATAACTCCTTTGTATTCCTATTGATCTAGATAAAATATACTTCAACATAATTTATCAGTTGATTTTATAATTATTACTTTGGCATTTTGCTATTGTGAATAGGTGGCTATTCCAGTCACTGGAAGATTTATTTTCTCTTTTTAAATGAACATTTTGATGCAGTATCATAGTCAACACCCCAGCCTTGAAATAAAAAGAGTTAGAATGGTCAACAAATATTTATTAAGACCACATATGTAACCCATTGGAGATGAAACTATGAACAAGACTGAGCACATGCTCTTAAAGAAATAACATTCCAGTGGTTTTCCTTCTGTGTTTTCTATGACCTTGGGGAAGTTGTTTAATTTTGTTGGGGCTCAGTTTTTAATCTAAAAAATGAGGTTAATCCTGGCTACCTTGTATAATTGTAAAAATTATATGAGATATAGTATATTAATCACGGTTCTCCAGAGAGGAGGAGACTTGTTATAGAAATTGGCTTATGAGGTTATGAAGGCTGAGAAGTCCCATGATCTGCCATCTGCAAGCTAGGGAACCAGGAAAGCCAGTGGTGTAATTTGGTTTGAGTCCGAAGGCCTGAGAATCAAAGGGGCCAAGGGTGTATGTAAGTCTAGGTCTGAATCTGAAAGTCCAAGAACCAGGAGCATGGCTGTCCAAGGGCAAAAGATGGACTTCTCCACTCAAGCAGGAGAGAGAACTCGCCCTCCCTCTGCTTTTTTGTCCCATTCAGTCCCTCAAGGGATTGGAGGATGCCCACCTGCATTGGTGACGGGGACCTTTACCTTTGAATCAGTCTATTGATTCAAATGCTCATGTCTTCTAGAGACACTCACAGAGACACACTGAGAAATAACATTTTACCAGATGCCTGGCACCCCTTAGCCTAGTCAAGTCAATATATAAAATTAACCATCACATGTGGTATGAAGCACGTAACAGAGAGCCTGGAACAAACCAAAACTATTTTTATTTTCTGATTTATAGATAATTATTTCGTGAGTTTTGTTAGCATGAAGAAGCATTTAGAGTCTTACTACTTCTTACTGAACTGACAAAATGAAGTTTCCAATCCAACAAAGTTGAGAAGACAAGTTGTTTTCAGACACTGCACAAATTTATGAGATTTTGCCTAAAGTAGACACATAGTGGCTATTTCTTAATTTTTAAATTAAAAGTTCTAAGAGTAGGCATAGTAAACATTAGAAAATTAGAATTTATCTTCATACTCAGCCGTTCATGTCTTGGGTTTCTGAGTAAGTAATTAGACTCTTTTGTGACTTTATCCAGTCACAGTGAGGGGACTGTAGGCTTTATGTTAACTTAATTAGTGTATTATCTAGGCTACTCACACTGTATCCTCAGGAAAATTCTCTATCGAAAAACTATATGAACACGTTCCTTTTAATTTGTTTGAAATTGTTGAGAAATTTATTTGGTGTTTGCATATACATACTTGTCTTCCTTTTACCACTAGTTTCTATTGGCAGGTTCAGACTACCCTTTTCACAAATGCTTTTCGGATAAACAGTGCCAAAAATGTGGATGAACACTAAAATAATAGTTAACCAAAGATTTCCTTAAATATTGTCAAACGTGCAAATATTTGGATTTATCCAAATGGTTCATTAAAATTTTCAGACTTTATTTCAAAATTAATTTCCATTACATCTCATTTTATTTTAAGTAAAGTAGCTCTAAGATTTTTCTTAATTACCGTGAAAAGGGTATTATATTTTGCTCATCAATCTGAGGCAATCTTCTGTTTTTTAATAAAATGATATTCAGATATCGTTCTAAATATATTACTGGGTTGAAACCTGAGTGGCATCTTTATCATTTTCTATAACTATAGTATAGACAGATGCATAGTTCTGATTTAATTTTACTATTTGTTAATTGGAAAATTAAAAAGGAATGCATCGTTCAAAGCCTGTCCATCTGTAGAAGTAGAGTTTCAGAAATACTTGTACATTAGCACAAAGATTTATTTTAAGATGCTCATTGTAGCATTGCTAACAACTGTGGTAAACTTAAAACAACCTAAATATCCATCAATAGACAAAGGGTTAAATAAACTATGACATATCAATATTGTGAGATACAGAAGCTTCTATTTTTAACCAACTTTAATCTAATAAACATTCATTGCTGTGAATCAAACAACAGCTTCTCAATTCTACTCCCAAGAAATGGTGACTTTGTTGTTCCTCGCTTTTGGGTTTCAGAACAAATGGATTTTCAAATCCTTCGGGACCTTTACTGTTTGTAAGCATGTATACTACCGGAGATATAAGTCGTTACGACCACTACAAAATATGAGAAATCTGTATGTAATGTTATAAGAAGTGAGCCAAGACACAAATTTTAATGAAAACAGAAAGTTGCAGGATGATAAATATAATATTATACAATTTATCCAAGAAGAAAGTTCTGCAGACATATATGGATGTATATGTAACTACATAGAAACTGACCCTAAGGATGCATATCAAATTGCTAATCATACTCATTTCTGGGTAGGGTAATAGAGGGTAGATTGATTGAGAGTAGGACAAGGAGAAGAGAATACGGATGACAAGGTGCCTGATTGAAATTATGTAGAGAGCTAGAGCGAGGCTATTCCTGTAGAGCGTCAAAAATAAGGAAGGAAAATACAGAGTAACTGAGGAGGACTTGGGCAAACTGTATAACCCAAAGGCCATGCGTGGTTGAATGATGGGAGTGCTGCTGTGGAGAAGTTAGTTCAAACCATCCATTGCTGTGCTTCTTTCTCCAGATGGAACATATAAACTGCTGGGCAGGGTGAGGAGGCCTGGGGGAATGTCTCAGCATTGTTTTCATCTCCAGTCTATTTGTTGGGAAAGAACTGCCTGGTATAATGTGCTGTATTGGGTAAAACTGACCTAGTGTCAGTCTTCTCTTGAAAACTCTTTGAACCTCTAGTTTTCCGCTTATAAAATATGGAAAACAAGACCTACCTCACAGTGTCTTTCTGGGTGTGAAAGTACACAATGTTTGTGAAAGTGCTTAGGAAGTTACAAAGCACCACACAAAGTTTATGGCTTATTTAAAAGAAAAAGAAAGTTCTATGGATGTCAATTTAAAATCTGGTAGAATTCTGAATAACATAGGATCTAAGTGCAACATGAAACCCTATATAAAATTTTTTCTCCCTTCATCTTGTAAATTAACTTTTTTCACAATGTGTGAAAAAACAAAATGGAATAGTTGAAAAACTGTAGTAGTGTTTCTATTGGACTTAAATTAACCCTCTACTTTTTCATTACTGAAGATTTTCCATTTTCGATTGGAAAATAACATGCATAATAACACCAATCAATTGTGGATTTACCCTGAACACTTGATTATATGCCCAGAAATTTTCTTTACAGCATGCCCCTCTTAATTTCCTTATTCTAATGCTCCACAGATTATGAAGGATATATCAGCACTTTGTGATATTTAATATCATAGTGCTTAACTAAAAACAAGATGAAAATAAGATCACTTCGTTAAAGAGAAAAGTAATTTTTCAAAAGGAAAAATCTACTTTTTGGAAAATAGTACCACGTCTTATTTTTGTGAAAAGGATGATGTAAAAGATTAAAAATATATATATTAAATGCCTCTCAAAACATTTTCAGTTCTAGCATCATTTTAAAAAGTGCAAATCAAACTAAGTCTTTATGTCAATTATTTAGCTACTTTTTAAAAAAATATGATTTCAAAAAGTAGTTTATCACGGACCATTTTGTCTTTTAACATTTATTGAGTGTTTACTTCTCCAGGCACTGTGTTTTCTGCTGTGCTGTGGGTTGTATCATTTAATCTCACTCCTAAAATAAATTCTGTTTTCCTCCCTACTTTATAAATTAAATAAAAACCTGTCAAAGATGGAAAATTTGGCAGCATCTATTAAAATATTAAAAATAGTATCTATCCTTTAGCCCACAAATCCTACTTATGGCATTTTATTCTAGAAATATACGTACCCACATGTGATATGAAGTATGTAAGGGGTTACTCACTGCAGCTCTGTTTGTGATAGAAAATGATTAGAAACATTCCACAAGTGCATCAACAGAAAAATGGTAAAATAAATCTTAACTCCCTTTCAATTATCTAATTCTGTTTAGAAACTCACCCCAAAATTTAGTGACTTAAAACAACAACAATCATTTATGTTTTGCTTAAATTTGCAATTGGGGCAGGCTCACAAGAACAGGTCATTGCTGCTCCATGCAACACCAGCTGAAGCCACTTCAATTCCACTGATTCACAACACCTGACAAGTAGGTGCTAGCTGTCAGCTAGGAGCTCTCGCATGAAGCCTTGCGCCAGGGGCCGCGGCTCCTCTCCACCTGGGTTGCCTGGGCTTCCTCACAACATGGCAACTGGGTCCAAGAGCAAGAATCTCACAAGAACCAGAAAGAAGCTGAAACTTCCTTTATATTTGGCCTCCAAAGTCTGTAGTATCACTTCCTCCATGACATAAATCTTCCCATATTCAAGGGAAGGTGTAATCTGTCACGTTTTCTAAGATATAGTAAAAAAAAAGTAGATCTCTAGATTAGCAAGTTTGGCATGCTATCTTTAGTATAAGACAGGGAGGAAAATAATAATATATATTTGTATTTACATTTGCACTAGGAAATACAAAATGTTATATAAGTGGTTATATTTTAAATGAAATGGGAAGAAGTAATTATGGGTAGTGATAAAAGCAAGATTTTTTAACTTTATACCTTTTCATATTGTTTTGATTCTTGAATCATGTGAATGTATGGCCTATCCAAAATTTTTTAAATGTAGTGGTGTGTGTGTTTGTGTGTGTGTGTGTGTGAGTGTATCCAGAGACACTTAGAGAAGTTGAATAACCTACAAAAGCTCACCCAGGTGGTAAGTCACAGAGTTGAGAATTAAAGCTGGGGGTATATCTAACTTTGAAATCTATGCTCTTAACCACATTGTTATCCTGCTTCCCTATCTGGGATCAAACCCACTCTCTAGATCAAGGCAGCTATGCTGAAAGATAACTCCCTGACAAACGGGATTCTGTCCTTCGTTTCCTATAGAGAATGGCCTTGAGTTAGCCCTGAGCACATTCCTGATCACCAGGTATCTGCCTGACTTCTGTTCTCCTTCACATCAAATACAACAGATTGCTTTGATAATGTGATATTTTATTAGTTTAAAAAGAGAAAGAGAAAAACGATGCCTAAGAAGAAGCACTTTTATGTTTCCAGGATTTTCAGTGGCTAAATAAGATTTTCTCCTAAGGTCACACGTAAGAGAAATGAGTGTATCTTTATGTATGTTTATGTATCTCATTTAGACTGTCTGAAAATCCCATGATCCACAATAAAGTTTTTTGTCAGCATTATGTATTTTTCAGAGAGAGCAAATGACAAATCATCCCTATATATTTAGAAACATCAAAAATAACAAGCGGCCTCATAAGGTAAACAAATTGCTTACCACAAATGCTTAGAATGTTCAGCGTCTTCTCCACCAAACCCCACCCCCACTGCTGTTCTCATAGTGTGGAGGAACCGTGAAAGAGAATGACTTACTTTCTGTATTAGACAGACCACAGTACCACCATGGACTCTGAATTTTAGAAGGTAACAGACTAGGGCAGGAAATAGGACAAGATGAAGGGTGAAATTAACTAGCACCTTCCTCCTAGCCAGCTTTCTGCCCTCCTGGGGGCTCTGTAACCATGATGAGCTCTCTAAAACAGGTTCGTGCAGTGGAGAGACCTGGGGCACATGTTTGTGCTTTGACACATTGTGTCAGTATACGTTACAGTGTGTGTGGGGGGAGTGGGACCACTGAATTCAGAAGTCTTGGGTTCAAGTCTTAATTATACCACTGAGAATAATAACACACATCTGTCTTGCTTATTTCACCAGGTTGACATGAGGCTCAAAAGTGCTTTGTCAACTGAATGATAATAAGGCTTTGCTGTTATTAAATTAAGGAAAACAAGTCAAACAACAGCTGACTTCTTCGAGATATCAGGCTTGAACCACAACCTCGCCACAGCATAAATGAAGCAAACTAATGTTTATTTTTCACAAAGGGAAAAAGAGAATATTCAATTTCTATGGTGAATGCCTCTTAGACCAACCAATTTTTGCTTTAAAAGATACTCTAAAATGGAGTCAAATAAGGGAGATGTTGATATACATGCCTATAAGCATATATACCTTGATAATATTGTTGTCATTATTATTATTGTTTCCCCAAAATGGTCAACTTTGGGGAGACTGAAAACAAAACAAAAAAAATAAAATAGAGAAGCACGCGTTTTTTGTTTTTTAATTATTTCATTCCTTCATGTGCATGAGGTCTGCCGTTCTCTTCAGTCTGTCTCGGACAGCACACTTAGAGTGAGAGGAGGAGCCATCACTGTGAGTAAAAATTAGCTCTTCCAGTGAGAGAGAGAAATAGTCTCACTAAATAAGAGAAACTGTCCATGCACCCTCATCCCCTGTTTCCCTGGAAAGTTACCAAGAAACAACAAAAATATCATAATAAATCCCTAACATCCAAACCACCCTAAAAGAGAACAAAAAGGATGACTTAGAACACCCAATTTTTTATGGAGAGGTTGAGCTACCATTTCATTTATCTCCATGTGGGAATAGGGGCCTTTGGATAACATTAGAATCTAAGATGGCTTCCTTTAATCTTCTAGGAAAATAAAACTATAAAAACTAAGAAACTATATATGACAGAGTCTTACTGAATTAATGAAAAAGATTCCAGATATCCAGGGTGCCACACACTCATAAATCATTGATCAAGTCTTTAAATGGCAAATATATTAATAAATGAGGAAATAAAGGAATAAAGGAAATGAGGAATAAATAAGGAAAAAAGTGTTACTCAGTTTAAAAGAAATGAAGTGAGGATTACAGTAATGTGATTCAACACTTAGGCACTCAAATTATCAGAAAATTGCTTCAGGTTTTCCATTAAGAAAGGAACAGACATTTATTTTGCTTAGCATAAAATGCCCTTATCTTTGCTGATATAAATCACTATTTTCAATACAGTTTCTATTTGACCAAATACACAAATGACTTGCAATTTGTTTACAAACTAATCATAGAAGTTTTCGAATTTTTTACTAGTACATCTCAAAAGTGTGCGGCGTGAGCTGCTTCAGGTGGGAAACAAACAGAATGTATGATTTTGCTGCCTTGGTCTGCTTTAACTGAAAAAGATCAGGGGGAAGAAAATGCAGACAGGCGGACAGTCAGAGGCTTAGAGAAAAAACACGAAGAGGAATGTAAGGGTAAGCAGAAGCGGTGCAAGTCACGTTGTGTTGGAAATACCTTCGGAATATTTTGTATTTCTATCTTTTTGCAATAATGTTTTACATGATAAATGGGGTATTTGTTAAGAACAATGGATCCCTATAAAACAATGACAATTTTTCTGACAAGACTGCCCTACATTACCGGTTGAATTTAACAAATAGAACCAAACCCATAGACGGTGTAGGTCTTTACCAAATAAGCCTCTTAAGTGTTTATAGAAATAAAATGGGGGAAGGAAGACAACTGTAGAACTCAAGTCCTTTTTGCATACCCATCTCTAAGAGAAATCCTTGCATATGCATTCTGTACTTGGAGACACGTTAGACCATATTCATTCACTTTAATTTGTATTATATGTTTAATGACATAATTTCACAAATAAAGCAATATTTTTCAGTATTAAAAACATGTTTGTTCTTAAGACATGTAAAAAGCACTTGATGAACATATCCACTTTGAGGAAAAGAATAACCCATTTACAATAGGGATATGAATGGTAATTTTATTTTATATACAGCAGTCATCAACCCCTTGAGGTAGGGGTATTTTGCCACCTACACAACTTATTTCCTCTGAAACACTTTGTGCTGTGCTGTGCTGTGCTACACCATGCTCCAAACATCTTCAAGCTGTGATCTTTAAAAGACAAAGGCAGAAAAAGAGTTTTGTTTTGTAGAGTCTGTATTTCTGATGTATTATGTTGAATGCCACCATAAAATCCACAAGAACTCAAAAGAAGCTTTCAGAAAGTGTATTGTTGAAGTTTTCTTGTTTTCAACTAAAGCATTTAAAGAAACCTTCCCAAGCACATGGATTACTACAGGCAGGAAAATAACATATATTTGAAACAGCACGCCATACTGTGTGTGTCAGGAGGGGTAAATGGGCTAAATTAATATATGATGGTTTTCTCTTCCCCCAACTTATTTAACACCTGCTGTGATGAGTTTAAAATCTGAGTATTTCCACCTTTCAGTATTAGAAGATGGCAGGTTTAAACACTAACTCCTGGCTCCTCCCTGCCTTATGGAGCATGTCTGTGCATTTTGTTGGCGCTCTGCCCAAGGTCTCTGTCAGCAGGAAGCACGGAACCCAACCAGCCACAGCAAGTGGGAGGTTTAAACTACTGTCTTGATAAGAAATGTTATGTTTATAAAAGGCAAAATTATGTACTGAGTTTTGCCATCTGCCAAGTATTAAAATAGTAAATTATAAGTATTCCCTCCAGATATTTAAATTCAAAGTCTCTTTGAAAATAACTGTTTGATATTTCCTTATACCTACAAATATATACACTGATAAAACCACAAAGAGAAGTTTTCCTCCCCATACTAATTTGTTTTCAAACTCAATTGGCTATATAACACTGAATTTTTCAACTAACCAATTAAATGTTTAATTTTACAGGTAAACTTACATATGAGATTTTCTTTCATTTTTTAAGCCAGGCTGTCATTTGCAACTGGAATATCCATAATAATTGTGAGTATAGATATTGGTTAGCATCATAAAAAAAAAAACAACTGGAACCAGTGTCCATAAACAAGATCTGAAGTCTTGTAAAATTCATTCATTAATGTCAACTTCAATAGCTGCTTTCTTCTAGCAATATCACCAAGTCATTGAGTCTTTGTCCACTGGGTTCCCCCTCCGCTTCAGTGCCACTGCTCTTGTCAAGGTCACCAATTACTTCCATGTTGCCAAACTTAGTGATTAGTGGACCACTCAAAACATCCTACTGGGATAACCACTCCTTCCCAGTCTTCTCCAACATCACAGCCCACAGGTTTTCCTCCTCCCTCTGTGGCCCTTCCTTCGCAGGATCCTTAAATGGCTTCTCCTCCCCTACTGAGTCACCAAATATTGGCTCCCTCTGTTAACTGCACCTTCTTTCTAAGTGACTCCTTCCCACTAGTTTAAGTCCTATTTATTCAACGGTTACTCTCTAATTTGTATAATCAGCTCAGGTTCATATATTCACCTGGCAATCTGACATCTCCACCTGATTGATAGACATTTCAATATTTACATGTCCAAAACAGAGCTCTTGATTCTCTTCCCCTAAAAATCTCCTCTGCCTTACTCCTTCTCAGCAACACCATCTATGAGTACCTACAGCCCAAATCCAGAGATCCAACTCTGAGTTTTTCCTTGGCCCTCACTCTCTTCATCCCTTAGCAGTTTCTGTTGACTCAAACTCCAAATCATCTCCAAATCCACACACTTCTCTGCATCTTCACTGTTTCAACCTCCTTCAAGACCCCATCATTTTAGATTGGACCACTGCACTAGTCTCCTCCTGCTACCATCTATATACCATGCCAAGCAACAACGAGGGTGACCTGGCTGAGCAAATCAGATCAGGTTATTCTCTTGCTTAAAAAAAAAGAAAAAATCATTGCTTCGCTGCTTTGGCTTTTGAGGGAGGCTACAAGTGAACTAGGCTGTCTCTCTAAACTCATCTCCTGCAAGGCCGTCCCTCTTTATTATGTTCTAGCCACTCTGGCCTTCTTCTGTTCTCCAGCACGCTCAGCCCTTTGTAAACCTTTACACTAGCTATTCTCTCAGTCTGGAGAGGTCTTTGCCTAGCTCTTTGCAGACTATCGTATTTTCTCATTCACCTTAGACTAAATTTCCTTCCTCAAAGAATTCTTCCCTGGGCACCGAGTTTTACACAGATTCCCTCTCCCACTCCACACCAAACACTCAATGTGACACCATCACATTTTACAGAATTTGTCACTAACGATTGGTTGTTTGCATTCCTCTCTGGCAAGACAAGTTTCTAACAAGCAGGATCCTCCCTGCTGATTTGTTGCTAAGTGCCAGCATCTGGAATGGGGCTTGGAACACAGTATGTGCTCAATGAATGTTATTAAGTAAATACACGTTAGAATGCCGGGAATACCCCAAGGGAGCTTCAGTTGAGGAGGGGTATGGTCACCTTTGGAGCTACTTTTGTGTATGAAATGACCTTTGGTCTTGTTAATTTACCTTACCTGGTTTCAGTCGTGTCTCCATCACTTGGTAGCTATGCCTGGGGTCTTAGATAAATGCTTATTGTCTCTGAATGCATTTCTTTAAATAAATAAATGAAAAAATATATATATATATATTCATTTTAGTTCATTTAGTAAGTAAATAACTTTTGCATTACTACTACATACCAGGCATTGTCCTGGGCACTCAGAGCACGGCAGTAAACAAAACAGACCAAAATACCTGTCTTCATGGATTTATATTCTATTGGGAGGACATGGACCATAATCAAGAAAAATAAGCAACATAGATAGTATGTAGATGGTGGTAGATGTTAAACATAAAAATAAAAACAGTAAAGGAGTGTAGGGATCTAGACTTTGGGGGGAAAGGGGTTGTAATTTTTAACTAGAGTGGCAATTAAAAGCGGCATTTGCGTGATAAGGTGAGTGAGGTGAAGGAAGCGTCATCCGGATGGCTCAGGATAGTGCTGAGAACAAGTGCCCAGAGTGTGCCCTGCCAGCGGAGGCCGGTGAGGAGGCCGGCGAGGCTGGAGAGGAGCGAGTGGGGAGACAGACACGGGAGACGGGGTCAGAGAGGTGGTGGACAGGGTGCAGCTCACAGGCAGTCTTGCAGGATGAACACCGGCTTTCATGCCAGGGAGATGGGGCAGCAACGGAGAGTTTGAGCGGGACAGGGACGTGATCTGATTCCCTTTCAACGTCTCTGTGGCTCTGTCCTGAGAACAGCCTGAGGAGACCCAGCATGAAAGCAGGGAGAAAAGTTAGGAGGTTACCACATTTCTGCCTTACAGGCTTTTGTGAATATTTTTAAAAGGTAAGGTGTCACCCAGCCCATGACAGGGCCCGTCCTCTGCTCCCGTGAGCGTTTGCGTTAGACAGCAGTAAAGTGACGGTACGCTCATCGAATGATGAAACGCGACACAATCCAATAATTAGCTGCAGGGTACATGTTTTTTAAAGGAAAAGAAAAGAAAAAATACAAAGAGAGAGAGATATTGATTCAATATACTAATATTATAGGCTCAAATGGAATTCTCAAATGAACGTATCCAAAAGTGAAATAAAAGCACTGTAATTTTTAATTTTTTTCTAGAAAAACAATTTATATTATCTCTTTAAACTATATAGATGTGCATTTAAAGCATTGCCACATCTAAAATATATGCTTAAAATAGCACCACAAAATAAATTTTCACACTGTAAATTTTACTCAATTGTATTTTCTTTACCTGAGCGATATTACCATATATTTGCCATTAAGTAAACCTAGAGTTTTGCTAGTTCTTGTGAAGGAGAAGAGCACAACCTTCCAATCAGAATACACTCTGTCTTAGGGAAGGTATTGAAGTAAGATTTTGTAGAGACCACTGAGCCTCACTTCTTATTTACCACCTGGCACTGATGTAATCCATTTCGGGTCATAAGTAAGGGAAATGCCGACAAAGGGAGCAGGTGGTCGTCACTCTGTACACCAGCTATCTTGAAAACATTCAAGGAGGGGGAAACAAACAAATATAAAGGAACAGAAAGCAAGCATCATTAAATGAGAAAAGACTTATACATTAATTTTTCATAAAAAAGCATGAGCATGTTATCATAAAAATAAGCTCCTATTATTGAATATTTACATAATAAGTACATTTTGGTGATCTCTTTTTAATTATATATAGTCATATTTTTCAGACTAATTTTTTTTTCAATACAGAAAGCTTCTGTAACCAAAGAGGACTATTCCATATTCACTTTGTAAAAAGCTAAGTGGAAATAGTTTAAAAGACATTTTTAGAATTGAGGATACTGAAAGTCATGTTTCTTCTCAATGGAGCCCTGATGGTGAGGAAGCACATGACATGCTTTAATCAGGCTGCCAGCCTCAGCCTTTGTCTATAAGCGTATGATACGCAGGGGAAGTAAAACATGCTCCAAAAACAAGTTTTGTACTATTGACGTTGTTGGGGAAATATAATTCAAAACAAAATCTTCTCCCAACACAGAAATTCCCTCCACAAAGGCAGCAGAGAAAAAAACATTTTTATTGTTGAATAAGCATTAAACCAGAATATAACGCACAGCGTAGGCAATCTGCTGAGACTGCAAAGACGGAAAGAAATCTCACCTTTTTCCATAGCCAAGCAGATACACCCCACTCCATGCGTGTCCTCAAGATAAACAACGACTAGTGTTTATGTAAGAGGCCTTAACAGCACCATTTATAACTGTAGATTCACCCTGAATTCACCTGGTAAGTGGGGTAGCCATCTGCGATAGTTGCTTGGCTTTGTACAAAGGAAAAATAATATTCACATATCTTTACGACAGGAGATAGTTTTACAGTCTGGAGATTGGAATCAGCTAAAGTTAGGTTCTTACCCTGCCACTGAAACTAGAAGACAGGAGTGCTACGGTCCTGAGGTGTCCATTCAGAGGATATGGTTCCCACATCCCTGAGAAAGACATTCCTGGTCTTAAAGCTGACAAACAGCCCATCTAGTTTTCAAATGTATTTACATGCAGTTCAAGGAGATGCGAAAGTACTTGCAATTACAAGTTTTTCTTAAATAAATGCTCTAAGAAAAAGAGGCAGGGGAAATCTCTTCACTTTTTTCAACAAAGAGAATTAGGCCTCTTATTTTTAATTTGTATTTGTCCTTACAATGACTGAAATCTAGGCAAACTTGCCTATAGAGAAATAAGGTCGTTTGTACCCAGAAACAGATAGGCACAACTAGGTAAAGTAGAAAATATTTTAGAAGCAGTGATTCAATTGAGTGTTATATTTTCTCTAACTAAAAAGCTGAATGATCTTAATTAACGAACTGTTTTTTTTATTTCTAGCTCAAAGCTTTTTATTTAATAGTTGAAAAACAAATCTATCTTTATTTAAAATTTATAAACATACATCACTTCTGTCTTTCCTCTTCTACCTATGAAATGCAGGCCAATTCAGAGGATTACTTCATCTTTTAGATCATCTTTCCAATTCCTTAAAATGGAAATTTAAAACCAAATACTTTGCAAAAACACTATAGTTGTTTTCTCATTTGGATTTGAGCATTATGATTAAAAAAGAAGCTTCAAATTAAGGAGAAAAATATTGAGCCAAGATCATAATTTGATGAGTGGTTGCAAATGCCAATCGAGACCTTCTTGCCAGTTATGCCTGGTTGAAGCAGAATGCAATCAGCAAGGGAGAAAGTGCTTACCCGAATTCCCATTTGCCTTGCCCTCATTTCTCATGTCGTAGTCACCAGGTACCAGACCTCTCATCTCCCTCTATTCTCTCAGCTCATTATAACGCTACTGAGGGCAGCAATCTCTCTCTGCCTCTGTCCTATCTTCTCCGTTCTTTTCGCATTTCCCTTTCCTTGCTTTCTCTCTGCAGGCTCAATTTGAACAGCAACTAAACCCACTAGGCATTCACAGTCAATTAGCAAGTGATAAGAAGTTAACAGCCTCAAAAAAACCGGACTAATTGGTGTTTGAAAGCAGGGATGAGGAGGTGTGTGGAAATGTAATCCTCTGGTCCAGCTTTTCTCTGTGGATTTAATCACTTCAGTGTCCTTACTTAACCTGGCTGGTCTCCTAAGGGGATTAGCTTCTATTATCTGATTTCAGGAGCCAGGAGGGAGAGCCAATAAGGAGAGAGCAGGGGCAGCAGTGCAGCAGAGAGTGAAAGAGCTCCTATTTCACCCGTCTTTATAAAGCTGCTTGCTGGTAGGACTGAAGCTCTCGTCTGATCACTTAGCCTAAAAGAACGGGATCATTTGGTCTCATATTTATATCATGTATCACTGATTTCCCACTTTGTTTATAAAAAAAGATTTCAAGTAGATCATGAATTTTAATTAGCTAATATTGCTTTTTTCCAATATTTTTACTAGACTCAGGTATGTCTGTATTATCTTTAAAGGTCAGGTTTCAAATTAAGGCAGTCAAATTCATGACTGCCCACAGGTTGCATATGGCTGTTGCACAAGTTTTCTCTGGCAGACAGTGTTTTTATAAAAACAGAGTTGAAATCCCTTCAGGCAGTGCACACAGCCATGCTCTATCCTGCCTCCATCCCTCCCTATTATTTTGCACTCAGCCTGATTCACACATGAGTTTACCTGTCTGGCTCTTAAAGATATTTCAGATAGAAACCTCCCAGTCTTCCAATCCCTGCTGATTGGATGAGCCAAGAAAGGAAGTCTGAAGCCGTCAAGTGTTTCTATCTGTTCAGTGTCAATGTGCTTGCACAGGCATTAGAACTTCTCAGGTTTTCATGTCCTATGAACTCCATCTCAGTTTACCAGACAGTCAAAAAGCGAATGCTTTATGTTTCTAATTCAGTTCCATTATAATTTAACTTCTCTTGTTTTCTACCCAAAAAGATGGCAAACTATCACTTTTCCTGTCTTCAAAATAAGGGATAATTATTAATGATGTCATTTGAGACTGAAATATATATTAAAGAATTAGAAGCACAATACTTTCCTTTGACCAATCCTCAGCTCGCTCTCCCTGGGAAACAGCTCTGATAACCTGGAGTATATTTAACAAGCGTCAGATGAGATCCAGTGTATTTTTAAAGGACTGCACAGTTTCCACTGAGTTCTCTCCCTTCCCCTTCCCAAGTCCTTAAGAGAGAGGATACACTTGAAACTTTTCCAAAGAAATTGATGTTTGGAGAGAGATGGTACAAATTTAAGTACTTGATTGAGACACATGGCAGGGCACTATGCAATAAAACAACAGGTAAAAATAAAAGAAACATTGTACACTAAAAACAAGGAACCTCAACTAGAAGAAAGCAAAAACAGTGGAAATGAAACACACGAATGTGATTGCAAAAAACAAGGACTCGGGGGCCGCCCAGTGGTGTAGTGGTGAAGTTCCGGCGTTCTGCTTTGGCGGCCTGCGGTTTACAGGTTTGGATCCCGGGCACGGACCTACATGCTGCTCATCAGGCCATGCTGTGGAGGCATCCCACAGACAAAATAGAGGCAGATGGGCACAGATGTTAGCTCAGGGCTAATCTACCTCAGCAAAAAAAAAGAAGCTTGGCAGTGGATGTTAGCTCAGGTTGATCTTCCTCACCAAAAAAAAAAAAAAGTTAAAAAAACAAACAAACAAGGAAACAAGTAAAAAACCAGAAAAATATCGTTACCAGACTAACTTAGATTTAGCAATGCAGACCTGAAAATCACATTAATGACAAAGAATAGAGCCTTCTGACAACCATAGTAAATGTAGAGAAAAGCCATAAAAGTAAAGCAATTAAAAAAAAAAACAAGAACAAGAACAAAGACACTCCAACACAAAGCTAAATTATCCCTAAGATAGAAAGTCCAAACAAAGCGTTAAGTGTATTCTAATATAAAATAATACTTTGCTGATATCTGGGAATAACTAAATCTGTGCATTAAAATAGCATATGATGTTCCAGGAAAAAATGAGAGAAAATGATTGAAATTATAAACATTCTGGATAAGTTATTAAACTTCAAAGATAAATAAAAAATATTTTAAACATTCAGACTAAAAAGAGGGGTGAATAAATCAGACTAGCTTCAGGCTTCTTCAAATTAATATCTATTTGCAGGAGAAATTTTCTAAATATCTCCAAAGTTGTCAGGACATAGAATTATGACCTAATAATATTATAAGCAATCAGAGATGCCAAAAGCTTCTTCAGTTATAAGTACAACGTTATATATTGTATTAGTTTCCTATTGCTGCTGTAACAAATTATTGCAAACTTGGAGGCCTTAAACATCACAAATTTATTCTCTTATGGTCCTGGAAGCCAGAAGTCCGAATTAGTCCTATGAGCCTAAAATCAAAATGCCAGCAGGGATGTTCCTTTTGGAGGTTCCAGGGGAGAATCCATTCCTCGCCTCTTCTAGCTACTAGAGGCCTCTGGCATTCGTTGCCTGGTGGCCACATCACTCCAATCTCTTCTTCTTTTATCACATTGTCTTTTCCCTCACTGTTAATTCTCTGCCTCCAACTTATAAGGACTCCTGTGATTACATTGGACCCACCTAGATAATCTAGGATAATCAAATCTCAAGATCTTTAACCACATATTCAATGTCTCTATTACCATGTAAGGTAACATATTGCTACAATGTTTGTGTCCCCCCAAAATTCATATGGTGAAACTTAATCCCCAAAGTGACAGTATTTGGAGGTGGGGCATTTGGGAGGTGATCAGGTCATGAGGGCAGAACTCTCATGAATGGGGCTGTGAAATATAAAAAAGGCCCCTTCCACCACATGAAATTACAGCCAAAGATGGTTATCTGTGAACCAGGAAACACACTCACCAGACACCTGATCCACTGGTGCCTTGATTTTGGACTTCTTAGTCTCTAGAACTGTGACGAAAAAAAAAAATTCTGTTGTTTATAAGCCACCAGTCTGTGGTATGTTGTTATAGCATCTCAAACAGCCTAAGACACATATCCGTGGGTTCTAGGAATGAAGATGTAGATATCTTAGGAGGGCCATTATTCACCCTATCATGGATATCCTCAATGTATAAGAACTGAAATTCAATGAATTAAAAGATTTATCAAAATAATGTCCACAGGACTTAAAGCTGTTTTAAAGAGATAGTGAATTTTTAAGCAGTTTAAGCACAATTAAAACTCATCAACTCTATGGTAACACAGCATTTTGTAAATGTTACAAACCTTGATAAAGTAAGAAAAAAAACTATAGCTACAAAACTAGAGACAGTAGTACAGGTAGCAGAATATTAATGTTTTTCAACTATTATGTCAGAATCTATTAATATAGTATAAAATTAAAAAGCATGATTAAAAATAATGAATCAAATCCTACATTTAAAAATATTTTCTTAACCTTAGAAAGTACTTTTAAGAAACAATATCACTTATGAAAAAAAATTATCTGTTGTCAGTTTAAAATTTATGTCTGGTAATGTGCTTTCAATATACAGCAATGATTCTTTGAAGCCGAAAAGTGCTTGCATAGTTCTTGAACACAGAAATAACGACAAAATCAATGGTATCAAAAGAGATGTTAGCTACATTTTTTACTAAGAAGTTTAAACAGTCACAGAACAAGCAATATAAAATGCTGTAGGTGGGTTTTTTTTTTAATCTTCTATTGCAATTTGTTAGTTTTCCTGCATTGTTTTCCTCCTGCTCCTTGGATTATTTTTGCCTAGATTCAGATTTTACCAGCAGTCTACTAAAAATGTCTGTATTCCTTCTCCAATTTTGTCATCCGCTGGGCGAACCCCCACGAAAACATTTCCATCTGGAAAATATGCATTTTGGATATTTTCAAATCAAACAGTAATTCTTCTCAATTCAACACAGTTTATGTGATGAGTTATATTCATAGCAATTAGTAATATCAATTCTTAACTGATTCAAAGTAACTTTCTTAATCGCATGTATTATTGTCTTAATTATTCAGTTGTTTTTCATACCCAAAATGATGTGTAGGAGTTTTTGGTGGCAGTGTTTGTATTCTGCATAAATGTTTGCCATAATATTCAAATTTTGCTACATTTCCTGCCAAATGAAAAAGTTCCCATAATCATGCTCATGACGTTGCTTGGCTGATCCACTGATGTTAGACGTTGCTTCGCTAAAAACTGAATCATGCGTTCAACCAACTGCCACATGGCATTATTTTTTCTCATTTATGTGTAGTTTCTGTTCTGCAGCATTGGCAATTACAGATTTTTAAATCAGATTATAATTATGAATATTTAATATTATTGTTTAACGTGAATTTCTCTTTATTCATGTTTACCTAAAATACATGAAAAACCTGCTGCTCTTGGATACAACTTTTTCCTACCTGCAAAGAGTTTGAAATATAGATAAAATGCAGAATCCTTTGAAATAGAATGCAGTAACAGGATTCCACTCATTCTTTTTCCATTTGAAATATTTATATAATATTCATTTCCCAAACTTCCTACCTTTTGGAAAGTTAGAACTTCTTACTTGAGATCAATAACTTTCAAAAAGAGAGTAATTTAATAGTCAAATTACATAGTCATACACTTGGACTTGCAAAAGCTATATTTAGTTTAATGGATTCTTAGAGTTTTTTTGTCTTTAGTTTTTGGTGAAATTTATTAACTAAGCTTGATATTTCTGAGCATATTTTACTGAAATTAAAGCATTTCTGTTTTTTCCCTAGCATTCTATGTTTCTCTCCAAAAATTTTTCTATGATGTAAATGATTTTATTTGACTTTCTAATGTCTTTCCACCTTCCATGTTTGATCCTGATTATGGTGCTTTTTATTATTTTCTTACTGAAACTCTCAAAGCTTGTAGCTTTTAAAATAACATGTAGGAACATGCTGCTAAATTTTAACAGTAGTTAATATTTGACTAATGAAAGTGTCATAAAAACAAAAAAGCTGCAATAACATAACTAGTGGATAATTATATATTGCTTACTAATTTACATCAATGAAATATCTACCTTGTGGATTATTGATAGGAAATAGACAGTTATTCCATTGTTACATGAGTGCCTTTTATGATATTAATAATCACCAATTGGAAACTGATTTCAATAGTTTTGATAGTCATTTGGGATACCATCTGTAAAGATAGAATCTATATTAAACATTTTTGCTTTTCAGTATTTTAATATTTTATAAATCATATTTTCATATGCTACTTAATTTTTGTTATTATTCTGGATATATTCATAATTTTACTAATTTGATAATTTTTGACTATTTGTCCAACCAATATTTATTAGGTGCCTATTATTTATTTAAATATTTATTTGCCTATTAGGCAAATTTTTATTAGGTGCTATATGCCAAGGTATATTCTAGTTGATATTATATTCATTACATCAGGGCCACTGATTTGAATGTTATTTTATGTTAACATTTGACTTAAGAAAATCAGGAAGAACATCAAAATTGATCCATTTGAATTTTATCACTTTGTGGTTTTTCTATGTATATTTCTGTAAAAGTTACAAGCCCTAGAGAGCAAGAGCACTGTCAACTTTTAAATATTATACACCCTGTCTGGCATAATATCAGGCAATAATACAAGGAACACCAAGAAGTTTCAAATTTTGAACCACCTATGAGCCAATGGTGCTGGATACCTGGAGTGCTAAGTTGAAAAGAACTCCAATGAGTCGGTGTCTGGACTCAGTGCGAAGGGGAGTCATGAATAGTTAGCCATGTGCCACATGCGAGCTTCGGCCAGGTAGTGCTGCTCTAACAGTCTCAGAGGGTTAGAGCAACAAAAGGTTTATTTCTTGCTCGTGTTACATGTCAACTGCAGCTCTGCTCTGGCTGGGATTCTACTCAGTACATCTTCATTCTGAGATCCAGGCTGAGAGAAAAAACACATCCTGAGATGTACTGAGATGCTCAAAGGGGCTGAGGGCTAGTGGAAAAACACAAAGGCTCCTAAACCTAGACAGAGCACCAGTGGAGTGCACATGTACTCCTGCCAGGGCAGACACTGCAGGTCACGTGGTAATGAGCAGGATGTACATTCCTCACACAGGGAAGGGGCAAAAGACCAAGAACAATAATACCATCCAGCACACTACACATTTGTCATACCCAAGCTAATAAATTATTTCGTTAATAATAGTACCAACAATTATTATTATTGTTGTTATTATTATTATTATTAAAACCCTAGGACCCAGATATAAACTGCTGCCTCAAAGTACTGCTCCTTTAGATTAAACTTCTGTTTTACTTGGTAACGGGTCGTCAAGGCTAAACCAAAGTGAACTCGTGGGCTTATCAGTAAATTCACTTACCGACAGAGTGCCTCAGTCCAGAATCAGGGCTGAACTTGCATGCCTATAAAATAACACAGAAGAAAAGTTAAGAACATGTATCCTGGGTGAGGAAAACAGGCCCACCTCCACCCCTCACTAGAGTTGTGAATTTGCTGAACCTCTCTAAGCCTCAGAATCCTCGTATCTAAAATGCTGATGAGAATGCCACCTACTTCATGTGACTGTGTGAAGATTAAACTAGGTGACGCAAAGATTAACTGAGGAATATGCACAAGATATTGTTACATAAGGGAAACATAAGCACATTCAGTTATTGTTACTTTTATTTTGATTACTATCCTTATGTTTAGATGACAATCCTTTCTTAAAGAGGCATCTGGAAGAGATAAAAACAAATAGTAGATGACATCTGAATCTTATTGACATTCTTTGAAACAATAATGAGAATAGTATAACCTGAAATACTATAGTTTCAAAGCTGTATGCAATGTTCTGCCTTCTAACGTGTTCAGACACAAGTACCTTTTGATGTCTTTCATTTTTTTGATTCTGAGAAAGCACATGCGAGGGCCATTTATTTATGCAAAGAAAGAGTAAAGAATGTATTCTGACCTGGTGAAGTTTGAGACGATGTGGAATCAAAGGAATAAACTGGAGGGTGTAATAATAGTAAGCATTTGTTAAAAGGTGAAACATATATTTGAAGATTAAGTTCCTTTTAGAAAAGCTTTACCTTTCTAAATATGAATTTAGACTCACTGTATCTGCAAAGTATTGCTAGGCTTTGTGGAGAGGTGTATGTTTCCTTTGGACTGTTTCCCATGGGATCGAAGCTGATGACGGCAGGAGGCATCCTTAGCCTAAATGCCTCACTCTGGAGAACTGACTTGGAAAAGGTCAGCCATACCAACCCGTTGCTGTCCTATACTGTGTTCAAGAAATGTTAAAGAATTGAAGTTGGTAGTCTTTCATTTTGTACTCAATAAAAGGAAATTTAGAGGAAAAGTTCTGCATTACCTGTTATGTAGTTCTTATGCTGATGTTGGTCAATGTATACCTGTGCCAGTATCCTGTTTCTGAGACATGAAGATCCCTACTGTGAGTGAGAAATAAGGTTTTGAATTAGTCAGGGTTCTCTAGAGAAACAGGACAAATAGTGTATGGATAGAGATAGAGATAGAGATAGAGATAGACATAGAGATAGACATAGAGATAGACATAGAGATAGAGATAATAGAGATAGAGATTAGAGATAAACAGATTTATTATAAGGTATTAGCTCATGTGATTAAGGAGGCTGAGAAGTCCCACGATGTGCTGTCTGCAGGATGGACACCCAGGAAGGCCGGCGGAGTAGTTCAAAGTCCTGAGAGCCAGAGAGCAGACGGTGCAGACTTCAGTCTGAAGGCCTGAGAGCCAGGGGCACTGAAAGCAGGAAGAGATTGATGTTCCCGCTCAGCAGTAAGGCAGAGAGAGACTAAATACTCCTTTCCTCCACCTTTTTGTTCTATTCAGGCCCTCAAGGGATTGGATAAATCCCACTCCCATTGAAGAGGGCAATGTGCTTCACTAAATGTACCAATTCAGATGCTAGTCTCTTCTAGAAACACATTCACAGATACATGAAGAAATAATGTTCCCCCAGATATCTGGACATCTCATGATCCAGTCAAGTTGACACATAAAATAAACGATCACAGGTTTCCTCTGAAGGTAATGGAAATTCCCACTTTCAATCATTTATGAAGATTCTGGGACAGGATTTTGAAGTTAATCTTCCATTGCTATTAAGAGGAACTTCTTGCTCTTTCAGGATCTTTGGCCTAACATCAAAAAATTTGAATATTTTTGCCAAGATGATGAGCAGAAAACCGGCCTATCCAACAAGCAGGTGGGCTCTATTGAATAGTTTTCCATTTGCCATCCAAATCCACTCTCTACTCTTTTCTACCCTACCCTGTGCTCCAGGAGGCTAACATCATCAACGGCATCAATGGACTACTAGTTGGATTCAGCCAACAGGAGACATTGGCAAGAGACGGGAAGGTAAGTAGCTCACTGACTGCCAGGGTACAGGTTAAATGTGGCTATATTCTGCTACCTAAGGTCATAGCTCCTAGTCGACATTCCTTTCCTACAGCTCTTGGGTTCCAATAAATTTTCTTTTCACCCTTTCAAGCCTAGAGCTGATTTTAACAGCTCCCTTATATTGCTTGTCACAAGGTACTTCCCAATCCCTTGATGGTTTCCCTTGGATCTGGATGAAACCAGTGGATCTGGATGACCTGATTCTAGAGTGAGGAAGTCTTCAACCAGGGAAAACCATCATGATTGCATTAAATCGGAAGCCACGACTATTCCCTGATCATTTAGGATTTTTCTTGGCACTGAACCAACAGGCAGATAAAGGAGCACCAGTGACTGATTCTGACTACTACAAAGAAATTGGGATGTTGCTGCTCAAAGAGGGCAAATAATTTCAACCATCCATTTCCCCCATCCCAAATGAACACATTTTATTTATATATATAGATACATATATATTTTCTTTTATTCTCGCGCCTCTTAGCTGTCCCTGGGTGACCTTAGAAATTAAAGCACATCATGCTCAAGATTAATTACTGAAAATATGCCCCTTCCATAGAATCACCTCAGAATTTTGAATAAAGAAGTGTTCAAGGTCCAGAGGTCAAATAACCTTATCAATTTCTCAAAAGGGCCTCTTATGTCAATTCAATTAAGAATCTTCATATCCTAATTCTAAATAAAGTGGTTTAAAGTGGTTAAAGATTTTCAGTTGTAAATGAAAAGTGGCTCAATCTACCTAGTTTTACAATGATGACTTAAAAAGTAATTTTTATTTTATGTTCCTTGTTCATCCTACACTGACAATGTTTGCTGTCTAAATAAGACAAAAAATATTAATAAAGACAAGAAATTCTACTCAGTAAAGGCCATTCATTTCACCTGCAATTTTGTCTCCAGTGCATAGATTAGGTGCTGCAAAAATTGCTAATGACAACTATTTATAAGTGATTTTTCACTTACACAATTAATCATCAGCGATTTTTACATTTGAATTTCTTGAACTAATACTACCCCATATAAATATTCAATTGGTTGAAAGTGTGGGGACACATTTTTGAAATTTTTCAGCTTTTTTCTCTAGAAAATCACCTACATTAATTTTTCTTTTAATTTTTAGACTCAGTTGCACATAATTGGATTAATTGTTATCCTTGATGGTGGTATAATATCGTTTTTAATTTTTTCTTTTCATGGTTTAATCTTTTATTTTGACTAATAATAAGCACTAGATAACCTACCACTTAAAATAAAAGGGAAAACACTAACAATAATCTATATCTAACTATCTGGCCCTCTCATTTTAGCCCCCTGCCTCCCATTCCTGGATTACAAGAGTCCTGATGTCCATCATCTACTTCCTTATATTTCTACATTTTATGATTTTATGTACTCCTGATAAATGTTTTTTATTTTATTTTAAAATTTATTTTATAAAAAGGAATATCAGATCATTTGTTATTTGAGGGGGATGCTTTTTGTACAATATGATATGCAGTGACATGGTTACGTGTCACTATAATTCACTCATTTTGTGGGCTTCATAACGTGTCAAGACACCATACCACACTATGTGAATAGCCCACCCACCTTCTCTCCCTTTGATGGGAATCTGAATCATTTCCAGTTTCCTACTATGTAAAATGTGCGATTATGAACATTCTTGCACAGGTTTCCTATTGTATATTTGCGAGGTTTTCTCTTGAATATATGCGTATAGGTTGTTTTGTGTCAGAGGGCATGTCAATATTCAATTTTAGGAGATAATACCAAACCATTTGCAAAATTCAAACCTCCCAGCAACAAGGTACAAGAGAGCTGGTATATACACATCCTCTTGTTTTTGTCAGATTTTTTAATTTTTGCCAATCAAAGGAGTGTAAAATTTATCTCAATGAAGTCTTGCTTTGCATTTCCCTGATCACTAAAGATATTGAACAGCTCTTCACGTATTTGTTGACTATATGTGTTTCCTTTCTATGAAAGTTTTTTTAATGTATTTTGCCTATTCTTCTATCAGGTTGTTTGTGCTTTGTTTATTGGCTTGCAGGATTTCTTTAGATATTGTTGATAGTAATACATTATAATTAATATATTGTTTGTTGTAAAATATTGTTTTCTGTTTTATATCATCTATTCGCTTACACAAATTGTCTCCTGATAAACAAAAGTTCTTACTTTTAGCATTGTAATATTTATTAATATTTTCTTTTATAGATATGCTTTTTGTTTTGTTTCAGAAAATGTTTTCTATCCTAATATTTAAGAGATATTTACTTTCATTTTTAAGTTTTGATTTTGACACTTAAATATTTAATCTATCTAGAATTGCTCTTTATATGTGGTTTGATATAGAAATCCAATTTCATTTTTGAAATATAACCATTTTTTCATTTCATGTATCAGATCTTTTTTCTCCTATGATCTATAATGCCACTTCTCTCATATACAGTACCAAAGTTTCATAAATGTGTGGGTATATTCCATTTGATCAATTCTATTCCATTGGCCTTTTCTTTTTTTAATCTCTGGATCTCACACTATTTTAATTCTCTGCTCCCGGTAGTTTTCTTAAGAAATATCCTGGCTATTCTTGGATGTTTACTCCTTCATAGAAATTTTAGAATCATCTTATAAAGTTCCATGTACAATTCTGTAATTGGGTTTGCATTAATGTTTTTTTGATAACACTTCAATTAATATTGCATAAAATCCCATTCCAATCCATAGATCAATTGGGGAGAATTAACAATTTTACAGTATTAATTCACCCTAATTTGTTATTATGATATAAATTCCCATTTATTTAGGCATCATCTACTACATATTAAGAATTTCATCCTTTGTAGAAGTCTTATACAACAATTGTCAGCTATATTTCTAGATACTTGATATTCTTCATAACTACTGTAAATGGTGTCAAAGAGAAGAATGTTTTCTTGCTCTTTGCTTTTGATATTTAGGAGTATAACAGACTGTATTAGGTTGAATCATAAGAAATTCAATTTTTATCTGTCAAAAATGATCAAATAATGGCAAATTTAATATGGTTCACCCTAATATATTAATCTCATATTCAGCCACTTTGATAGATATTTATACTATTTCTAATAGTTTGTAGAATTTTTAAGATTTTCTATGTAATGTGTTGTATAGCTGTACATTTTCCTTCCCCAACCATATATTTCTGAATTCCTTCCTTAGTGTTCTGCCTAGAACTTCCACTAAAATGTAGAATGTAGTGGTAATTATTGAATTTGTTGCATCATTCTATATTTTCAGAAGAACTCTTCCTTTGTTTCCCAATTAGAGTAATATGTATTTTTAAAACAATAGAATCAATTCATCAGGTAAACAAAATTATCTTCTAACCTTAATTTCCTAAGAATTATTTTTGTGAATTGTTGAATTTTATCAAATATTTTTCCTGCATCTATTGATATGATACTATTTATTCTTCTTTTATATGCTAGCATGTTGAATTACATTTATGGATTCCTAAAATTAAACATTATTTCAGATGTGAAATAGACCTAACGTGATTGGAATGTATCATTTTTTATACACATTGGAGTTTATTTGCTAATACTTTCTTTGTGGTTTTTGCTTTTCTATGTATGATTGAAATGGGTATGTGATTTTTTTTGTCTCATAATGACTTTCATTTTGGTAAATGTATTAAAGAATGAGGTGAAGCATTTTCTTGCTTTTTCCCATTGTCTAGAAAATTGAGTAGGTTTCTTTCTTAAACATTGGATATACCTTGTAAAACAATCTAGGCCTGGTATTTTCTTTGAGGAATAATTTTTTTAACAATTGTCTCAATTGCTTTAGCAAGTATAGGACTAGTAATGTTTCTATTCATCTGAGTCACTCTCATACTTGTGTTTTGCTAGCATTAATTTAATTTTTCTGTTTTCAAAATTGTTGTCATATATTTGTTGATAGTGTTCTCTTATTATCTTTGTAAACTCTACTTTATCTGTATTTACACCCTCATTTTATTCACAATATTGTTTATATGACTTACTTATTTTATCTCTTAATCAATAATGACAGAAGTGTTTTTCCTCTATTAAATTTTATTGGAAAAATCACCAATTTTATTGGCCTTTTTGAACATCCCTTTTGTATCCTATGTTTCTATTTTATTGATTTCTGCTCTTGCTTTTTTCATTTGATTCTTTCTAATTTTTGGCCTTATGTTTTTCTCTTGCTATGTTCTTATGTTGGATACTTAGATTTTTAATTAGAAGCTTTTTTCTTTACTAACATAAATATTTAGAGCTCTAGCTTTCTTTCAATTTTTGTGTGTGTGTGTGTTCCTCTTTTTGTATGTGAGCCACCACCACAGCATGGCCACTGACAGATGAGAGATAGGTCCGTGCCTGGGAACGGAACCTGGGCCAGCAAAGCAGAGCATGCTGAACTTAACCACTAGGCCACCAGGGCAGGCCCTCTAACTTTCTTTCAAAGTTATACTTACTGCTTTCCGTAAGTTTGGCCACATATATGTTTTTACTGGCATACAGTTTTTGGATTATTTTATTATTTCCAATATGTTGCTTTTTTTAAACATTAAGTTATTTTAGCAGAGGACACATATCATACATCCCTAAATTTATGGCCACAATATAATTAGCTTAGCAATGAAAAGAAAAAACTAAAAATGTACATTATGAGTGTGTGTGTGTATGTGTGTGTGTGTGCTTGGAGAGAGAAAGAAAAAGAAAGAGAGTGCTCTAATTCTGGATTATCAATTGTTTTACACTGATATGTCAATTCTTAGACTTTTTCTATGTATTCTCAGTGCTTTGTTTTCTCTGTATCTGTTACATAAGGCTAAAGATATATTGTCTACATGAAAAGAGACTTCTATGGTCTTTCGCCTCTCTCCCTACTCTCTTTGGAACCATTAAAAATTGCCCAGTTTATAGTCCATTACTCCTTTGCATAATAGCATACATTGATCTTAATCTTTGATTTTTTCCTTAAAATTTTTCTATGTAATTTTTCTTGTGTTATTAAGAAAATCTATTTGTGCTAGTGATGTGTGTGAAACTATAAAAGTGCTCAATAAATGTTTGTGAAACAAATGAATTAATCAATGAAGAATAGTTAAACCACACATGCTTTAGTTAGTCAACTATCAATAAAGAAAAGTTAATTTAGTTTATCCATAGTGGTACCTTGTATTTCCCTAATTGGCTTAGTTTCTTAGCATTTTAGCACTTTATTAGTAAGCTTGCTCCTGCTCTTCCAAATTGTACTCAATTTTTGTTTTCCATGACCAGAGCAAGTACTGTTTATCCTGTAAATCCAAAATACATATTCTTGAGCTCAAAATTGCACAAGGCAATTTTTAAAAAACTAACGGAAGCTAAAAATTACAGCTGTATTTATGAAACTGAAATGATAACATGAATAAAAATTCTAGTTTTAGGGGGCCTGCCTGGTGGTGCAAGCGGTTAAGTGCGCGTGCTCCGCTGTGGCAGCCCGGGGTTCGCTGGTTTGGATCCCCGACCAGCACCAACACGCTACTTTGTTGAGCCATGCTGTGGCGGTGTCCCATATAAAGTAGAGGAAGATGGGCCCAGACGTTAGCTCAGGGCCAATCTTCCTCAGCAAAAGGAGGAAGATTGGCATCAGGTGTTAGCTCAGGGCTGCTCTTCCTCACAAAAAAAAAAAAAAATTCTAGTTTTAATTACTGATCTGATTGTAACTAAACAGTATTCTTTAAAGAAGTCATTGGCAATGAAGAGGATGAGACTAATAGGTCTACTTGTTCAAGTTAGTGTTTTAGGCTAATGAGGTACCCCTCACTAAGTTAAGTATATGCGGAGTACTGCAAAGATTTCCCATCCAAGGGGCAAAAAACTACTTAACCATTTAACCAGAAAAATTCCTTTGTATACTTTGTTTGTAGATAACGTTTGCTAAAATGAAAATAAAATTCTACTATAAGGTAACATAGGATACTCCCATGTTTCAATTTTATTTTTTGTCATTATATTTTTTGTCATTTGAGCTAGATATACAGCTGGCTCTGCAATAGCAATAACAGACTCCATAAAACTGGGAACAGCTTGCCAGCCATATTTTTGATCCATGATATGGAAATAATATTTATTTAATTTCAAATTAGGCATATATTTCTGTAAGTGCAATACTGGATGTATAAAGCTATTATAGACCAGGCATCTGAAATAATGCAAAGGGATTTAAGGTAGGCAAAACAGGATACCAATCCTTCTCAAGTTGTTGAAACCCCCAAACTAACCAGTTTTCAGCCTCTGGGGTAACACTTGTTGAAAATTATTTCGGGCACCAGACAAATGGATAAGATATAAGAGCCTCACTAAGAGGAGCTGAAAGGAATAATGGTCATCTCTGTAGCTGTAGGATAGCAATTCGCTTGTTCATGGCTGACCAGGACGACACTTCAGGGTGACAGCCTGGGGAGGCCTCACTCTTATTTCATTTTCCCCAAATTGGCAAACTGTGAGATTATTGAATCAGAAAAAAACAGATGACAAATAGGAAAGAAAGTTTACAAGCAAAAATAGGCATATCATTAATCTATGGTGAATTTAATGACAATTATATCTGTCTTTCTACTTCTTTCAAATATAATAATATTCTTTACTATACATGAATAATTAATAAGGTCAGGTCCTTTACAGAGAATAAATATCTTATTTAATTCTTAAAAACTTTTTGAGAGATGTACAATTAGCTCTTGCTTTTTAAAATCTCACTATCCATTTATCATAATGATTTGCAAAAAAATTTTACCAGGAATTCACTATCAAAATCAAAAGGTCTCTAAACAAAACAACATATGCATATCAGCAAAGACATCTCAATTAGGTTCTTCTCCTTATGAGAGAACTTTGATCATATTGCCTTTCTATCTCTGCTATTTTCCTGATGGGATTATGACTTGTATTAAAGTTGTTTAAACCTGTTACATACTATTACTACTATATTGTCCTTACCCTTTACTTAGAGGTTTATGCTGACATAGATTCCTGTTTGCTCTGGGTGCCTGAGGGCACTACCAACAGGCTTCAATTTAGTTAGTGTCTTTTCTATATTTAACACATTGTTTCATTGTTTCATTGCATTGGAGTGCCACTCCTTGCAGTGGGAAAAGAAAACTCATAGTAACATTGTACACTGCTCAGAAACATACTTACCAATGACTTTATAACTTGTTAAATAATTAGATATTTTGTATTTTGTTTTTTGTTTTTTTTATTTTGTTTTTGTGTGTGTGTGTGTGTGAGGAAGATCAGCCCTGAGCTAACATCTGGCAATCCTCCTCTTTTCTTTATTTTTTTTTTTTGCTGAGGAAGACTGGACGTTGGCTAACATCCATGCCCATCTTCCTCCACTTTATATGAGACACCACAGCAGCATGGCCTGACAAGCAGTGTGTTGGTGCCCGCTTGGGATCTGAACCTGAGAACCCCGGGCCGCTGCAGTGGAGCGTGCACACTTAACTGCTTGTGCCACGGGGTCAGCCCCAGATATTTTGTATTTTGAATGCTTTGTTATCCATGAATCATTTGTAGATTTTCATTTAGGTATTTAAGAATGATTTAGTGATGCTTTGTTGGAGTTTTGTGATTGACTTGGAACCCGTTACGATTTTCCCGTTAAAAATAATGGAATACAGGCTCCCGCTCTCTAGAAATTTGCAATGAAACACTCTGTAGGAATGAAAAGATTTGGCTAATAAGAGCTACCTATACTATCATTATCAAAATTTTACAGGCAAGGAAATAAATAGACCTCCATGCTACTTCATTTATTGATTGAACAAATAGTTATTGTGCACTTTCTATGTGTCAGACTTTGATGATAAAGCAGTGAATAAACAAAGATATTTGCCTTCATTCTAGAGAATCCTGGAGGATAAAAGACAATTAGCAAAATAAGTAAATTATGCTGAATGTTAAGAGATGACAAGTGCTATGGAGAGAAACAGAGGAGAGAAGGGAAAGGGGAGTGAGAGGAGAGGGATGGGTAGGTGCCTGTTTTAAAAGGATGGTCAAGAGAGTTTTTATTGTTAACTAATTCTGTACAAGGCGCTACAGAGAAAAAGTAGACCATTTTTCTCTGATTCTTGCTAGTTCCAGAAGGGGTCACTATCTGGACAAACTGAGACAGAGTCCATTCTAGGAAGAAGAATAAATGAAGCTGGAAGGTTTTTCAGAGAAATTTGGGGAAATTGGGCTTGTGGCTATGACTTTAGGAGGAAGAAGCAGGTTTGGGTCAGTGTGCTAATCCTAGCTAGTGCCAGAATTGGGGCAGAATGGCCACAAATGAGCTGAAGAAATCAGCCATTGACAAGTAGGGAAAAATAAAAATACTCAGTAAGTAATATGATAAATCCACACATCTTGGACTACATAGTTCCTGGGCTAGGCTGCTACATTTAGGAGCTATAATATGCCACAAGGATAAAGGTCCTTGTGACAGTGACCACTGTATGAAGGTTGGATTAAAAACATCCTCCCTATATGTTACAAATCTTGCTCTTTAAATTAATGTCGCATTTTCCTTTTCTCAATTTACTTAAGAACTAACAGACAAATCATATTGTGTTGAGGCCCCTCTAATCAATTTTATGTCTGCTTTTCTTTTATATGATTTTTACTTTTTTGCAAGAGTGTGCATGCTCTGTCTTATTGAAAGCCCAGGCTAATGAGAAATCATGATTATAGACGTATGTGACTAGAAAAACATTAAAAGAAATGGTCCAGGGCTGGCCCCATGGCATAGCGGTTAAGAGTACGTGCTCCACTGCTGGCGGCCTGGGTTCGGATCCCAGGCACACACTGACACACTGCTTCTCCGGCCATGCTGAGGCCGTGTCCCACATACAGCAACTAGAAGGATGTGCAGCTATGACATACAACTATCTACTGGGGCTTTGGGGGAAAAAATAAATAAATAAATAAAATTATAAAAAAAAAAAAGAAATAGTCCATAATTGGTGAACCAGCCCTTTCTATTTCAAGAACACCATATTGCCTTTTTCTCTGTATTCCATCCACTTTCAGAGGTAACATTAATATACCACATCAACCTTTAAATGTGGTTAAAAATCAATACTAGCTAAAGATAACCCTATGGTTATGAGCAGAGAATAAGTAATAGTTCATTATTGTAGAGCTGAAGTCTGAACTTGTGGACTCACTGTTTGCAGTCCTGGATCCAAAGCCCAGCTCTTTGACTTTCTAGCTATGAGACAAAGTATGAGTCACTTCAATTCTAGCCCTACTGTCCCTCCTCACTGAAAACGCCTATTCACCTCCTTCCACTTGCCTTGCCTCTCAAGGTTATTGTAAGTCTTGAGTAAAAGTGTACCTGGAAGAGTATTATGAAATGCCCATTTTTGTAGGTAAAAAGTGGTCAATATTGGTAATTCATGTGGTTCAAGATAATAAACACTCAATTAGTGTCTCCATTTTCAAAAAAGCTTTACAGAGCTCTTTCTTGGAAAATAAAATACATTTAGTGAGGGAGATTCTATAGTTGAAGAATAATTAGCAGTATATTCCAGTATAAAAGGAGCCGAAGCCTGGTCGCTGACAGGAAGTGCAGATCCAGGCAAATGTCACGTTTCTGAAGCCAAGCTTATCATCTCTTGAAGAATGCTTAATAAGCCAGGACACATGAAAAAATAATTAAAATTGAAATTGTAAATGAAAATATAGCTTTATGAGTAAACGAAGTGGTAGGTAGTCCTTGCTTCTGGACAATAGTCATGAATCATAAATCAGAACTAAATAACACTAATTTACGTTAGCTTTTTCAATGGCATTAGTAACGGTGACTTTGCAACTTTCTCACTAAAAAAAAAAAATTAAAGGAAAGCGCATCTCCCTCTTCAGATCTTGAGCAGACTCTGAGATGTACTTTTTTTTAATTAATGTATAGTTGACATAACATTATATTAGTTTCACGTGCGATGTACTTTTGCTGGGTCATCCAGGTAAAATTCAATGCATTGCAAAAGTTTATTCTGCCATTGTTCTTTAGATTAAAAAAGGACAAATATTGAGATAGACATAATGATAGTTACAGGATACTAACAAATATATAAAGATAAAATGGGTCACTATGATTTGTAATCTTAATTTAAACTTGAATTTGAGAAAATGTTCCTGTCATCTACGGCTATGTAACAAATTACTCCAAAATTGAGTGGCTTAAAATAACAATTTGTTATTATATCTCAAGATTCTGTGGGTTGACCAGATTAAGCTGGGTGTTCTCATTTGGAGTTTCTCATGCAGTTTTAGACCCTTAGAATCTAGGGTTGCGGTCATCAGAAGGTTCAATTGGGATGGTCATCCAAGAGGACTTCCTCACTCACATGCCCGATGCCTCCCTAATCCCACGTGTAACATCTTTCTTCGGCCCGGATTTTTTTACATGGCAGCTCAGAGCTCTAAGAGGTAGGAGGCAGAAACTGCTAGTCCCCTTAAAGGCTATGTCTGGAACTGAAGCAGCATCATTTCTGCTGTATTCTCTTGATCAAAATAGGCTTAAGCTAGCCCTGGTTCAAGATACATGGAGGAAGAGATTCCACCTCTCCGTGGGGAGGGAAGTTATTGATAGTAGCCATCTTTGGAGACAAGCTACCACAAAAATACCAGCAGATGAAAGCTCAAATGTCCTAGCAGTAAGACATGTCAGAATCCAGAAAATTAAAATTGCCATAATGACATCTTTTGTGTCTCCTTTTAAGTCCCAATTCCCTCTTGTTTTTTTCTAACATTTTCCCCCTTAGCACAAACCTGTTTAAGAGAAAGGGCTTGAATCTAGTCAAAATGTGGATAATATAGCACAGCCAAAAAAACCCACAAGACTGAATATGAATTTTCCTACAAAATTCACCACAGGGGCTGGCCCCGTGGCTTAGCGGTTAAGTGCGTGTGCTCCGCTGCAGGGGCCGGGGGTTCGCTGGTTCGGATCCTGGGCCCGCACCGACACACTGCTTGTCAAGCCATGCTGTGGCGGCGTCCCATATAAAGTGGAGGAAGATGGGCACAGATGTTAGCCCAGGGCCAGTCTTCCTCAGCAAAAAGAGGAGGATTGGCAGATGTTAGCTCAGGGCCGATCTTCCTTACACACACAAAAAAACCCCACAAAGATTGAATTATAAGAAGAAGCTAGCATTAAGCCAGTGTGTATTAGGTCTCAGGCACCATCCTAATCCATTGATTGTATAACACATGCAAAATGTAACACATGTAACACATGATCATTCAGTCATTCTTTCAGTGTTAATTGAATGCCTTTCATATTTCATTTATATTTAAAATACTATGACGTTCTTATTATTATCCCCATTTCACAGATGAAGAAATTGAAGTTTAGGAACTTATAAACCTCTTGCTAAGGTCACATAGTTCCACATGACGGGGTCAGTTCAGAGCTGACTGCAGAGCTGGAGCTCCAACCACTAAACCTCACAATTTTGGGGAAAGCACCAGAGACTGTCCATGAAACTGACGATGGCTATCTTGATAGAAAATGGAAGTGCCGTCCCCGTGGCTGAGCAGTTAAGTGCGCACGCTCCACCACTGGTGCCTGGGTTCGGATGGCCGCACACCAATGCGCTGCTTGTCCGGCCATGCTGAGGCGGCTCCCACATACAGCAACTAGAGGGATGTGCAACTATGACACACAACTATCTACTGGGGCTTTGAGGAAAAAAAGGGAAACAAAAAAAAGAGGAGGATTGGCAATAGATGTTAGCTCAGGGCCAGTCTTCCTCAGCAAAAAGAGGAGGATTGTCATGGATGTTAGCTCAGCGCTGATCTTCCTCACAAAAAAAAAAGAAAAGAAAAAAAGAAAATGGAGGAATACTCTAAAATATGTAGCTTCAAGAGGAAAGCATGGAATTCTGAACTCCTCTTACCCAATATGCACATGATTATATGACTTTCATATAAAAATGTTTTCAGCTTTAGGTGAAACACCAGCAATTATTGACTAGTCCTCCCCTTAGCTCCTTATCTCCTAGGTTTGTACATGCCATTTAATTTTTTATTCTCTTAATTTCTTGCCTCATATTTTTCCACTTTTGCATGCCAAATCACATCCATGTATATTCTTTCTAGAGCTCATATTCGGTAAGAAACGATTTTTTAAATGGAAAGATGATTGTAACTATTTTTGACACAATCACAGAATTGAACATTTCAAAAAGCAGAAACCATAAATATCAAACAGAACAACCGCCTGCTTCCAGGATCCCTTTGAAGCCATCAAACGTGCTCTTCTGGCTCCCATATTTTGGGTTTCATTTTGCCCAGTGGGGGTGGGCATCACCTAATCTGTTGAGGTTCTAAATAGAACAAAAAGGTAGAGGAAAGAGGAATTTGCCCCTTTTTTCTGACTCATTACTTAAATGGGGACGTCACATCTCATCTTCTCCTACCTTCGGACTGGGATTCACATCACCAGCTCCCCTGGTTCTCAGGCCTTTCTACTGGAACTTAACTATACCACTGCATTTCCTGGGGCCCCAGCTTGCAGACAGCAGATCGAGGGGCTTCTCTGCCTCCATAATCATATGAACCAATTCCTCAGAATAAATTTCCTTTTATATTCTAACAGTTCTAGTCTCTGGAGATCGCTGACTATTACAGAGGTTGATCGCTCAGCCTCTGTCAAGCTTTCGCCGACAACTTGCTTGAAACTCACGAGAGATTCCCAGTCAGAACCACCTAGCTAAACTATTCCCAAATTCCTAATCCACAGAAATGGTGTGAGATAATACACATTCATTGTTGTTTTAAGTTGTTAATTTTAGGGGAAATAGTTATACAGCAATAAATAATTAATACAGTGTTGGAGGGAAAAACTATTCAGAATAGTTTGTAAAAATATGTAAAGTTGATATATCCATGAAAAAGGAGAGTTGGGCAAACAAAGAAAAGAAAACTACATAATGTTTGGAAAAGACACAATCTCCTCTGAGTTTTTTACCCCCTCAGAGAATAAAAAAGAGGAAGCAAGCCAAAGTAAACGTGAAAAAAGGGAAAAATTAGACCAAAGTAAAAAAAAAAAATTAGCTAAGAGATAAAGAACAAGAGAAAAGTACCTTCTGACAAAATATCAAGAAACCCAGAATGGCCCAATTTTTAAGAGATTTAAAACAGGTTGACTTAACACCAAAATCACTAGTGACTTATAGCAGAAATAAAACATCAAGTTCTCCATATTATAATTAAATTACAATGCAAAAAATCAGAAGTATATGCTTCTTATAGTTTCAGCTGAGGCAGCCCCAAGAGACATACGGGACACTAATTAGGGTAAAGAGAGAAAACAACGGAAGAAATATTTTGTTGTTGTTGCTTTGTATAAATATGCAACTATATACATCACAAACCAGATATTTAAGCGTCTTGGGTACCAGCAACATGGTATTCTTTTTGACTCTAGTCGTGTCATTACAAGTAATGAATCCCACAGATGAATGCTCTTCTGATCAATCGGCATTGCTATGTTAGGACAAAAGTCAACCTTGGTTTTCATTTGCCCCAACTAACACATCTCATGTTGGTATGTAAAATGCAAACACGTGTACTGCGTGATCAGGCAGTGTGTGAAAGGACAGAGTTCCCATGAGCTTATATATTTCATGTCTTTTTCTCAACTCCAAATAAAATTTAGGTAGGCGTATATTTGGATAATAATTTTACAAATGATAAGGTAAAAATTGCACCATCTTTCAAATATGGTACCTAATCCAGTGATTGAGTTGTATATTCTCCAAAAATCCTAAGTTGAGGCAAGAAAGACATAATTGCAACCATATAAAATTTCATATAGAAATATATTATTGGAATTGATTTTCTTACAAAACGTTCATAGTAGAGAATCATTTTTGCACTAAAGTAATTAGCAATATCGTTAAATTGAAAATATAAGTCTAGTGCTAGTAAATAGCTTAGGGAAATGACAAAGTTATCAACTTAGATGTTTTACTATGTTTGGTTTATATCCATTAAAGAATTGCCTGTTAAAACGTGATCCCTGCTTTGTTGTAAGTCTACAAAAATCCATTTTAGAACCTTCTCTAACATCATGTAAATTTCTAGGCATATTAACTTCATTACGGAATCAGCCAAGTCAAATGTTAATAAATACTTTAAATCTTCCAGATTTTATCTGCTTTCCATTTTATAGAAATAAAGAGTAACACTTTATAACACATAGTTATAAATTCTAAGTGAAGTACAATTTAATGCAAACCGATAGGTCCAATTTGGGATATGTTTTAATGATAATGATAATTGCTTATTATTCCTAATTCCTAATAACTATACAAACTTTGTAGACGAAATGTTCTATGCAAAAGAAAGTTACATCTTTCAACATCACTAAGAAGCCAAAACACAAACTCATATACTGTACTTTGTAATTTTATTATGCTTTACCATTTCTTTATTCTACAACTTTTGGAGGACTGAGCTCCTGTCTAGCTTGGATTCTGGATGCCACGTACCTGAAATCCTATATGGGCACAGTCAATTAACTGCATGGGTTGCAACTATGGCCTCAACGTTTTTCTGTCACTGACGCTCTGGGGTTTTTTCTTACATAATCTGACATGGATAGGCTTCAGTTTCTATATTTTTTACTTTTTACACATTTTCCTTTAAAACCTACACCCTCGGGGCCAGCCCATAGTGTAGCGGTTAAGTGCACACGCTCCACTGCAGTGGGCCGGGGTTTGGATCCCAGGTGCGCACAAATGCACCGCTTGTCAAGCCATGCTGTGGCGGCGTCCCATATAAAGTGGAGGAAGATGGGCAGGATGTCAGCACAGAGCCAATCTTACTCAGCAAAAAAAAAAAGGAGAGGATTGGTATGGATGTTAGCTCAGGGCTGATCTTCCTCACAAAAAGTTTAATTAAATAAAACCTATACCCTATTTTGATACAACATTTTAGCCTCTACTTCAATACTGCATAGGCTGAAGTTTTAATTTTCCTATTGTTTTCCTGGATCTTGAATTTATTGTTTACCTATTCTGTTTAGTCCTTGATAGTCAATAATAAAATTTAGGTATTTACTGGAGTTAAAAAAAGAGGAATGCCCAGGAAAACCATTTTTGCACCTAACCTAGATTCAGAAACGTATTCTAAAACATTTCCTGAAAGTTCATCCTAGCAAATAACGTCTAGGTCCTAGAGCTTAACCTTAAGGACTAAAAGGGGTAACAAAGTCTCATCTATTCACTCAAGCACCGTGGCTTTCTAGCGGCAGCAGGAGAGGCACCTGTCCTCTCCCACTGGTTATTTCTAATTCTTGCACAAATCACTGAGAAGTTCTGTGAGCCAAACATATGAATTCCTTCATGAATATGTGTGAATATTTTTATTAAAGCATATATTTGAAATATAGTCTTTCTGATGTAGCCATTTATGAAAACATATTTCTACTAACCAAAGAGTTGCTAACATCTCTATAACATCTTAAATCTTTATTCATGCTGTAGTTCTTGCTGAAATTAATGAACCACATGAATTTCAACAAATGGTACAGCTGCAACATGACAAAAAGCATAATTCTTCAGATTTCTTTCCCTTTCATAGCTCTTTTCTATACCACACCCCAGACTTTCAAGTTCTACTTTTCTATTCCTCTGTCAAGTACCAAACATTGGAATTTTGATTCTCTATATAGCATTTCATATTGAATAGACAAAGCCAAAAATAAGAATATTTCAATAGTAAAATATAAATCAAAAAATGGCTAAATCTATTATTTAAATAATTTCAAATATTTAAAACTTAATATTCATGATTATTTTGAGAAGCAGGCAATAAAAATATTCCTAACCCAACTTTATTATATTGATGGTATGAACAAAACTGGGGCCCCTCTCCATGGTCTAACAGGTGAATCTAGCAAGCAAGCTGCTTAAGCTTAAAGTCAGTACAAAAATCCATGGTGTACTGTGAAACAGCCATGCAGCCATCATAAGCCTATGTCTAAATGACCTGGCAACCCTACACATCATGACTGAAGATATCAGCTGAACAGATCCACAGCAGGAAAAGATAAAGGGTACCTCACTCTCACATTTCCCAGCTGCATTTCTGAGAGATTGAGGGAAAAAGTAATGACCTGGTCCTTGCCTCCCTCCACACATAGATAAGACCAACATCACAAGCCTTCTTTGACGTATAAACAAAAGTCCTTGTTATCTTTGAAATATATGACTATTTGATGTATAAGTCCTTTCCTGTGCATACACTGCTTTGCTAAAAGGTATATAAACTACACCCAGATCTGTAGACCTTGGAGCAGTTCCTCTGTTGGACAGTTTCCCAGGAATGACGTTTTTCACCTTGTTTATCAAATAAACTCCTTTAATCAACATTTACCCAGACTCTTTATTTCAGTTGACAAATTGACAACCATAAAGGACCCCAGAGAGGCTGCTGAAACCATCTGGAGTGTTGAAAGGATCCAGTGCCATGGTCCACCAAGGCCTTTTGAGCCCATCCAGCTCCCCAGAGCTCCAGCTGTGGCAGGGTGGGTCTTTCCTGGGTCTTGGATCTCCCAATCAATGATTGAAGGTCATTGAGTTTATTCGATAATTGTTTTCTGCTTGTCTGGGTGGGACAAATTATCCTGTGTTCACAGAGAAGGTAATTCCAAACTTGATGCTGAGGTTTTCTGGTTTTTTGAGCCCAGAAAAATAAGGAGAATAGCTGGTGGCTTGAGTTGGAGTTTTCCCCTATTTGCCTCCTTGAGAACTGACAACTGACTCAACTAGCACTGGACAAGAAGGGGAAACAAAATATCAAAATCTGGAAAATATGGGACATCTGACAGCCAACTACCTTCTAGTACTCCAGCAAAAATACTTATGGAGCACATGCTTGCAAATGGCTTTCTAAGTGGGAGGATATTACTAAAGGAGATTCCACTTTAAAATGGCCATTCTGGGGAAGTATTGTTTCAGATAAGTCCTCCTTAAGGATCACCCTTAAAAGAGAAGATTCAAAACTCTCAGAGACAACGGAATGCATTCTTTGATTGATATGCAGGAGCTTCTAAAAGACAAAATGACTTCAAAAACAGCTCTCAAAAGGATTCTTACAGAAAAAAAAAATCATTAGCAGTAAAACAATTTGGATCCACCTATTCTTTTGAGTTTTGTACCTGAGATGTGGGTAAAATTTTTTGAAGATCTCTGTTTATGTCTACTGATATGTCTATCTATGTATATCTCTCTCTATATATTTTCCTACCTCTGGATGGTATAATTTCTAAAAGAGCTTTATGTAATTGACTTAAAGGAAGTGCTTATATAAATTATTTCTGAATGTAATAGAAACTAATCCAAATGTATTTCAAGTTAATGTGATATAAAATAATCTTTGGTATATGAAAGCTTGTTCAAGTTTGTTGGTTTGATTGAAATAAACATGTTTTCAGTTATCAGCATTAGATATGACACAGACGTTATCTCTGTTACAAAATTTTTCAGCAAAAAATAATAACTTGGAATAATAGCTGATTTTGTCTAATGTCTCATGAAGTTTTTGTAGGCAATCTTAATATAATTACTGGGGAAAAGCAAACTAAATAGATGTGAAAGATAAAAGTTTTGGGGTGAAATTTTTAACAATAATTATGCATTATGGTGTATGTACTTAACTTCAAAACCTTTTGATGACCTAAAACCTTAGAGTTTTGCTAAATTAAGTTAAGTGATAAAATTTTTTTGAGTATCTAGGTCATTTTATCAAATGATAAAAGATAAAACATAAGATAAAATATTAGAATTAATTACTAAACATGGACGTATCTACTTTTGGCTTCTTATTTCAGGGAAAGTGGAAAATACTTGGGTTTATTAATAAACATATTTTGTGCCATGCTGAGAAATTTTCTATGAGAAAGTGCATATTTCTAGACAGTCTATATACAAAGAAAATGAGATGCATGATTTCAATAAAGAAAGTATAAGGAATGGAGATATTTTTGCTTGTTTTGTTAAGATAAATTTGTTCTCAAGTACTAGGGGAAAAAATGCATAGGACAAATTCTGAATGTCAAAAGGAAGTGATAGAAAGTTTGTGAAAGTAAAACCCAGAAGAAAGCATTTTGTGCATGGTCAAATTGGCTAAGATTGAAATGAATTTAATTAAGTAAATAAATTTTAATAACAAAAGTAAGCTAGTACAACAATTAAAATTTGGTTTTCTTTTTCCAAAAAGGATGATTTTCTTGAACTTTTAGCCTGCTCTTGATAAAAAGATTATGAAAGGTTTTTTAGCTTTCAGTAGTCTACCAAAAAGGCAGGGATTTTATATTTCATCACAATAAATTTTCTGTATTGTTTTTATCAGGTCTTTAATCACACGAGTTAAGTTTTTTCTTACAACTATTTAAATTTATGTATTTATCTGAAAGTATTTTATTGTCACTTTGGTTAAGTAGATAATTAAGTATTTTTTTAAATTGCTCTATGATCCTATGTGACCAAGCATTGTAAAACCTTTTGATATTTTTGACAAACTTCCCCAAATTCAAATTCAAAATGAAGTCTTTCTTTTGACCTGAGAGTGACTTTGAGAATTTCCAGCAGACCCCTGAGACTTGTCAAAGAATTTGACCTCTCTTCTTAAAAAAGGGAACTATTAAACTAATTAGGTTGGTTTGGTATGTTAAACTACTTGGGATGCATTGTCAAATAAGTGATGCTAAGCTTCTGTTATGAATATCCTTGCATGCATATATGTTATTAATATGTGTTTTAAAAATTATATAAATTTTTTTTAAATTTCTAATATGTCCTGGTATAATGTTATCATTGTAATTCTAGTTATTATCTTAAAATTTTATATGTCACAGAAATAGCCAAATTTCCTTGTCAATTACATTATAATGTTAAGTCTTTTGTCATCTATAGATAGTTATTATTTTACTCTGATGCTTTTGCAAATGTGTTTCATCTTCAGAAAGAGTCATAGCAAGGCTTCTGCCACTTATTCTAGAATACAGCTTTCTGATAAACTTTTGAATCATAAAACTGAACTAGGCAAAAAAATTACAGAACCATAACACAGAAACTGATGACTTCATAAACTGCTAACAAAAGAACAATTGAGGGGATTTTTTTAGGAGCGACTAGATACTGCAGAAATTGGGTGCCTAACTTTTCACTCATCACTCAACCTTTATATATATTACTTAAGTCTGACGAGTCTGATTTGATTAAATGGAAACCAGAAGGAAAAAAAGCCATAAATACCTTAAAGTCCATCTTGGCTCAGGCACCAGCTTTAGGTCACCCTAATTTTAATTTGCTGTTTTTTCTCTTTGTACACAAAGATAAAAGAAAGGCTTTAGGTGTATTAACTCAAGAACATGATGATCAACGTCAACATATAGGTTATCATAGTCAGCAATTAGACTCAGTAGCATAAGGATTTCCACCATTTTGGGGGGCTATTTCAACAACAGCTCTCTTATATAAGGCTACTGGAGAAATGATGATAGGGTCTCCTTTAATTATTTATGTTCCACACTCAGTTGAATCTCTTCTAAGTTGTCATCACACTCAGCACTATTCTGTAAGCCAATTAGCCTCTTATGAAGTACTGTTGCTTTCTGCACCTAATATTACCTTAACCCAATGTAATAATCTTAACCCTACAATTTTGCTTCCAGCACTACAGGAGGAAAATGACCATGACTGCATTTTAATAACAGATACGTTCTTGCTCCTAGGAATAACTTACAAGAAATTTCTAATGTTAATCTAATTTGGTTTACAGACGGGTCTTACTTAAAGGATGAACAAGAACATTACATGGCTGGATATGCAATACATCCTCAATGGACATAATTAAAAGTTCTTATTTACCAGAAATAAGGTTAGCACAACAAGCCAAATTAATTGCTTTAACTCAAGCTTGTCATTTGGCTAAAGACCAGGTGGCAAATACTTTTACTGACAATGTATATGCATTTGGAGTAGTCTGTGATCTGAGGATGCTCTGGAAACAGAATTTTTTTAAGCTCTACTGAACAACACATTAAAAATGGGAAACAAGAGGCTACTTTGTTAGAAGCCATTTTACTCCTGAAGGAACTGGCAATAATAAAAGCACATGGCCACTCCAAGGTGAACACTTTAAAAACTGAAGGAAATATGTCAGCAGATCCCTCTCTAACTTAACTGAGACTTTGATTTTTCAGAAGACTGCCACAAAAAAAGAAAAACAAATGTGGTCCCAAAGAGGGGGGACTTTTGATTCTCACAGGAAGCTGTGGATTGGACCTAATCTATGCCCGATACTCCCTTTAAAAGCTCAAGTTCCACTTCTACAATATATTCATGATTTCACTCAGTGGGCACCAGAGAAAAGGATTTCTTGAGGAAAACAATACTTCCGGAAACCCTCTTTCACTATAGTACAGAAAATATATTCTAAATGTTTTATCTGCCCTAAACATAACACAGGGAAGCTTCTATATAGTTGAAAGGTAGTTTTCCCTCTGCCAATGGGATTATTTGAAATTTGGCAGATGGATTTTATCCAAATTCCCCCCTCCCAAGGTTTTCAATATGTACTTGTTTTGATCTGTATGTTTTCACCGTGGGTTGAAGCTTTCCCTTGCAGAAGAGCAATGGCTTTAACAGTAGGTAAATTATTATTAGAAAAAACAATTCCTGTTTGGGAAATTCCTGTCAAAGCACACAGTGACCAAGGAACTCATCTCACCAGACAAATAATTAAATCTATTTGTAACATTTGGCCAATAATGCAACACTTTCACTGTACTTATCATCCCTAGTCCTCAGGATTAATGGAAAGAACTAATGGCACTATCAAAACAATGGAAAAACTTTCAGAAGCCTTTAATCTCTCATGACCAAAGCACTTCCACTAGTGCTCCTCAATCTTAGATCTACACCTTTTGGTAAACATCGGCTGTCTCTCTTTAAAATAATAACAGGGCAGCCTATGCTTACAAGTGAATATACGAACCCCCTTTGCTCAAAAGAGATATCTTGCATTATTATCAAGATCTTATTAAGATGCTAAAAAGAAATGAAAGGTTGGTAGATGATTCCTTTGCAATGAGCTCCCCAGATACAAAGATCTTAAGATCATAGACTACAACCTGGAGATTTTGTTTGTTGGAAGAGACATCAAATTAAAGACTCTTTGCAGCCTTGTTGGAAAAGACCATACCAGATACTCTTAACCAATCTATGTGCTGCAAAATTAAAAGGCATAAACTCATGGATTCACATTCTCACTTAAAAAAGGCCCCTCCTCCTGAGTGGACTTCAACTTCTGTTAATGATACTCTGCTTCAACTGACTAAGACAACTGCTATCACCACAGGTTGAGAAAAAGTCAATATCTGATGTGGACAGCTCTCCCAATAGGCCAGACCGGGTCAATAATTAAGGGACAATATGCATTTATTTTTGTTTCTTACTGGACTCACCTACTCTTGTCACAGCATTCGTCTTTCCAAGCCACCCCAATTCTTAGATACTAACTAGTGGTCTTGGAAAAAGGCTACCACTTTGAGTCCAACAAACAGTGAGCCCATAAGTCAAATACTCATGTATAACTCTAAAACCCAGAGTCTAAAATCTATCTTACATAAACCTGTTCTAAATTTTCCTATTAATTCTGACTTCATGGGATACATCTGTTATATAGGGCATTCCTTGGGGGAAAACTCTAGGGAAATTCTGCCACAGGACATTTTGGGGAGAGAAATTATAAAAACTGTGTTCACAATTGTAATTTTGATCATATTAATTAGCAAGTTGTTCCAATGTTATGCTAAGTGTCAAAGCAGGTAACAACAGGACAAGGCCCAGATCATGTTAGCTAGGAAGGTAGAAGTTTTTTAATGAATGACTTGTAAGATAGGTAAGGAAATGAGATGTACTTCACTGTGTCAGAGGAAAACCAAAGCAACAACCTCATTGGTCGTGAATGAACCTGTGGGTTGATGATGACCAAAATGGGGGATTATAACCAAAATTGGGACCCTTCTCCCTTGTCGAATAGGTGAAACTAGCAAGCGAGTTGCATAGGCTTAATGTCAGTACAGTAAAAATCCATGCTGTACTATGAAGCAGCCGTACATGACTCATAAGCCTATGTCTAAATGACCTTGCAACCCCACACCTCATGACTTAAGACACCAACTGGGAAGATCTACCACAGGAAAAGATAAAGTGCACCTTGCTCTCACATTTCCCAGTGGCATTTCTGAGAGATTGAGGGAAAAAGTAACAACCCTGGTCGCTTTACCCAGACTCTTTATTTCAGTTGACAGTGTTGATTGCCTTGTTAACCTATAAGAGAAGAAGACATAATCAGTAATAATTAATTTGACCTATGGTCTACCCATTGTGTACTCAGCTATAAGCAATGTTGGTAGAAATAAATACTGGTATTGCCCCAAAATGATATCCGTAAGTTTTTCTATAAATAGAAATTTACCAACAATCATTCATTTTATGATGTCAGTGGGTTAATATGCCACTTGTTTAGCTTTGAAAAAACATTCTAGCTTGGTTGGTTAAGTAACATAGTAACACATCTCTTTGGAAATACGTTCCGTATTTTCACCCTAGTTGTCACTATCAGTTATACCTTATAGACTTATAGTGTACCTTCACTAGTTATTTTAAAGTCTTTATAGTACCTGAAATTTTACTACATCTAAACTTAGAAAGTACTACACTTTATTAGGCTAATGAAAACAAGCAAACAAATCCACAACCTCCTACCCTTTTACTGTTTCCTGAAGCCCCCACACTTGAGCCAGTCACTAATGGGCTTACATGTAGCCCACACTTTATGAGCGCTTCCCTTCATGTTCATCATTTAATTTTGTGTTGTGTATATTTCCCCTAGAGCATGGCATTTCAATTATGTCTGACTTCTAAAGGCTTACTTCAGCAGATGTTCCATATGGAGCTAGAAGGAGTTGCCTGGTAGTTTGGCTTATGTAATTTTAATCAAATGTTCAGTCAGGGAGTTTCTGTTTGAATTACTATAAATGTCACACAGAGACGTTGTGTGGCACAAAGAATCTGAAATGTTTTCTGAAAGGTTAGATAGTCAGTTGAAACACCGTTGAATACAAATGAAACTATTTCTGCAGGTGGAAGTGGCCTGATTCGCTCTCTTGCTTTGTCTAAAGCCAGGCTGTTCTCACCCGTTGACTGAGAAGCTCTACCAGAGACTACTATTTGAGAGGTCCTAGAAAGCACCCCTTCTTCCCTAAAGCCCCTCCTTCATCTGACGTCTGAAGTGTTTTTCAGAGGATGTACATGCACCCTTCCACCATCACAGACACGTTTGAAATGCCTGTACTCCTGAGAAAAGGAAAGCTACCAACTTCGGTTTGAGAGAAGGGATAAATTAATGGCATTAGACCTAGGAGTTGAATCTGTGGCTGTGTTCCCATGATGTGTGAAAATCAGAGCAGAAAGGAGCAGTGTTGACAGAGGATAGAGCAAAAGGGCAAAGAAATGAGTCGGACATAGCAAAAACCAAACTCTCTCTAATTTACAACTTAACAAAAGCTCTTCCTTAAATCTTGGATGCTATACTGCAAAGACAAAGAAAAAATTAAAATGATTAAAATCAAGCTCATGTACTGATTTTACAGTTCTCATGGCAGCAGCTGTAGCTGGATATTCTCCTGCTTTATAACCAGGCTAGGACATCAATTTAAAGAGAAAAACTGAAACCCTTTAAATGGTGAAAAACATACTTTAGATTTATATGGCTTTTCCCTGTATTTATTTGAGGTAATACGATAGGCAGTTTAAGCTTATGCAATAGTTTTAAGACAAAAGCAGGATAAGTCGGAGACTATTTTTATGTGCTTTTATACTTTTTTGTCTGAACACTTGCTGTTTTAAATAACTTTAACTGCTTTAATTACTATTTTCACTTGCGTTATAAAAATATAATTACTATGAAGATATCATTTGTATTATTTAGACAACTGGACCTTGCAATGTGCATGGTGAATTTTAAAGAAAGTCAAAAAAACAAAGAGAGTTTCTATCATGTGATTAATTAACGGCAGTGTTCTAGATTTAAAAAAGAAAAATGATCTTTGAAAATAAACTTGCAGAATCATTCACCAGTTTTCACTGGTGAAATAGTCAAGTTGAGTACAAAATTGTTAAGTTCCAAGTGTAATGTCAGTCAGGATGGAGACTGAGTTATGCTTCAGTAACATGCAATCCCACATTTTCAGTGGCCTAATGCTTTATGTCTGACGCAGATCCGCACAAGGGCTCCACTCATCGTCTTTATTCCAAGATCCAGGCTGGCACAGGCCTCATCTCAGCATGTGCTTCCGTGACCCCCGAAGCAGGAAAAGTTAGTGCGGAAATCACACACTTCACTTAAAGCTTCCATGTGGAAGTGCTCACGACACTTCCGCTCAACATTTCATTGACCAAGGCAAGTTAGATGGCCATGCCTGATTCACCCTCAATGGGGAAGTGCGATCCCACCATGTCCCTGGAAGGAGAGGGAAATTGGAGTATTCGTGAACAGACCTAAGGACTACTGTAAGAGAAAACTAGGCAAAGAGTAGGAAACTAGGGTGTGTGTTAAACTTAGAGGCCAAGCAGATGCTGCTCAGAAGCTACCAAAATGATGGTGGGTGTGGAAATACGCAGGAAGTTTTGCTTCATGGGAGAGATGATTCTACATATTTCACTACAGGAAGATGGCTATGAAGAAGACCACAAAAAGCTGGGCCGCAAAAGACCTTGTTGCCTCTGATTCTCACTGCCAGGATTAACTCGGAAGTATAAATGGATCATGAGGCTCAAAACACAGCCGCAAATGGCCTGTGTGTATGCCTCAGTGTTAACTACATTGTTAACCATTTACTGATTGCACTGATTTCATTTTTTTTTCTTTGTTCTGTAATGGAAAATCACTTTGTTTTGTTATGATGTCTTTTATTCTCATAGAAATGGGTTGAGTAATTGCCTAGTCTTAGCTGCAGGCCTGAGACCTTATCCAGCCCCAGCATACTCTTCGCTGGTTGTGCCCTCCCACTCGCTACTGGGGACCAAGCAGCAGGGGCAGACAGAGGTCCAAAGACAAAGCACCTGTTCTTGTCCCGACCTCTGAACACCATGGGAATATGCTGATTTCTATTTACCCATCTATGTCTCTACAGAAAATGATGTGTTACTATTTTCATATAGGTCTGAAATAAATATAGTTTTGTTTTATCGCAGACAAGATACTGTTCTGATCTGTCTACTGGAGTGGAGTAGAACAGAAATCAAGTAAATAATAGCAGTTTGTTCTCTACCAACTTGATAAAAACTGCAACCGCACCACTGAGAACTCAAGGCTGTTTGTAGATCTGGCTTCATAGGCACAGTATCTCTAAATTCTTCTAATCCTCCTCTTTATTACTTCAAACCACTCTTTCTTTTTTCTTCAAATCACTCTTCACCAGGTTCACAACCGTGTCTCTACTCACTATTGAATTTAGCTGAATACAGTGCTGGTGGGAATTGTGGATGAGGAAAAATGCAGCCTTACATATAAAACTCTCCTAGGTCCTAGGGGCGTTAGACAACAGAATTTAAATCCCTTCCATTTCCTCATTGATAACTACAAGCTTGAACTAGACTACAGTAAGACTTTACTTCTTTAACCAGGAGTATATGTTAGCCAAATTTGGGGGCAAATATAAGCAGCACTGAACTCTGTGCTAAAGAACCATACCCTGGCATGATATTCTGGTTTAGCGTTATTGTAATTTAAATATGTTTATCCTGTGCCTGTATCACAGAAGTCCCAATAAATTTTTCATTAAAGTTTGAATGAGCTATTACTATAAGTAAAGTTCTCTTTTTATTTTGAAATTCTAATCCAATTATTTTACAAAATACATAATGCACCCAGTTATAATTAAAGAACAAAACAGCAGAATCTATTAAAAAACATCATTTTTATTCATAGTAATCTTTAATTTGCTGATTTTACTCTGCCCCCAAATTTTTAATATTTTTCTGTGAAAAACAGATTTTGGAGATTTAAAAAATTGAGAAGGAATATGAGCTCTTCTTTGGATTATATAAAATAATCTCACTCCTACTTTGAGTGAAAATCAAGAGGGTAAAACACATTTGATTTGCACCTCCTAAGAAAACTATACTTATTTCCATAACTCCTGAAAATAAGTAGCTTAGAGGGATGTTATTTTAAAACAAATAACTTTGTCCATAAGAATACAACTAAATTGAGAGGAATAAACAATGTTAATAAAGTCTTAAGCTCAACGTTAAAATCACAGTAGGTCTCAAATGAGAAGATTGTTTACCAAATTCAGTGTCTTACCTAAAGCAACTATAATTTTAAAGTACTCTTATTTTGAATATAAATTGGAATTTATCATTTCCCACTGGCGGTAGTGGAATATTCAACAGTGTATTGTATGGTCCTTGATTTCTTTAATAGGAGGGAAAACAAATTTATGTGATCCTCTCAACGTAAAAGAGGATGGAAAAGGCCCTGTATCCATCCATGATTATATGACTGTCTCGTAGCATTTCAACCCAGTGGTCTACAGTACTGGTACCAACCAAGGGGTTAAATACCCACTTTATTGTACGGTTACAAAGTCTAAGTGAGACCAAATATGAAAGGTGCAGGTTCAGTGCCTGTAAAATAGGAAGCAACCCAAGCCCAGTAACTATGATTATAACACAGGCTGTGGCTCAGACCAGGAAGCTCAACTGATCCTTTCCCTCTCCCTCACTCACAGCATGCCCAAATCCAATTAATCATTGAGTTCTAGCGACAATTAACTACTCTTTAAATTCTAGTTGAATATCATTTGAATCTATTCACTGCTCTCCACTCATACTACAACTACTTTATAACAAGCCTCATTTTTTACCAGATTTACTCTTCATAAATATTTATTGAATGAATGAATCTTTGGCCCTCAATTTCGTCTGAACTGTATTATTCCCCTTTCCCCAAATCTACCCTAAGTCTAACCTCAATCAGATTTTGTTGATGGTGCTCACAATATTGCTTGTGCCTGGAATGACCTTCTCATCAATCCTGTTAAGACTTAGCAGTTCATCCTGGCCCTGTTTGGAAAGCATCCTTTATTACTCTTCCCTCTTCACAAGAGAAAGTAATCTGCTCTTTAATTTAGCTAATGAAGCATGATATCTGTACCTTTCTTCTGGCACTTTTATGGCAACTCTCTTTTAATGGATTAATTTCTTTGAGAACAGGATCTGTGAAATGATCATCCTTATATGCTTCCAAGAGCCTAGAACAATTTCTTCTACATAATTGAAGCTCGATACTTATTTGTTTGAATATTGTTGATATTTTAACATGTTGCAGTATCTCCCAAATCTGGCTGCAAATTATCAGAAGAAGTTTGTTGAGGATGCAGATTTCCAGACCCTGTCCCAGTCTACCAGGTCCCAGGCCTTGGAGGAGCCAGCAGATCTACCTTTTCAGGTGATACTGATGCATCCCGCATGTGCAGAGGCAAGCTTAAGAACTTACACGTTCATTTCTTAACGCCAAGAGTATTAAACTTTCATTGAGAGTCAGAAAGCATGTGTGCATCTGGCTCTTTTGAAATTTTCCTATTTTTCCTAGCCCAACAATTAATACTTGTCAAAAATTTTCTTTATCCAAGTCCTTCTTTATTAAACTATAAAAGCTAATACTGTCTTTTCTTTAATCAGTAAAGGTAAAAGATTTAAACAACAACAAAAAAACCCACATGATTTCATTTCATTTTAAAGTTCCTACTGCCACTTTGTATTAACATTATATTTTATAATCTGTCCATTTAATATGTGTTTACCATTTCCATTATTTTTGCTCCTTTTTCAGCTATTTTATTTTCAGCCTTGTTCATAATCGTCGTGAACATTTTCACAATTCAGTATTTTCATTGGGTTCTTTAAAGACCATCTTCAGTTAAAAACACTTTTGATCTACATTTTCAACATAGAAGTTATTTTTTACCATTTGATAATCATATTTTTCCATATTACAATTTATTTCCCAGCCAAATAACTCATTCTCAGTCTGCCAAAATAGTAGCATCATTTTCTCTCACGAAAACAATAGAACATAAGGCCCTGATTCTATTCTTAGATTTGAAATGGTGTTTAAAAAACTGCCTGGCGAGCAAACATCCACAGTTTTCTCTCTTTTCCCTTTTTAAAAGTTACATGCACTAGAACACCGCTAATGCAATTTTATCCAAAGCCCTCGACAGAAAAGCATGATCAATAATGAAAGTAATATTAGATCAAAACAACTTCATATCAAAATTCATTTTGAAGAACAGTAGAAAAAATATATATCGATATAGTTTGATTAAACTCAAGTGTAGTGAATCTACAGTAAATAAATAATGTTTGTGAGAAAAAGCATTCCTTTCAATAAACGTATAATAATCTCTAATAGTTAATATTGGTTCAAAGCCTACTTTGTATCAGGTGCTTTACAAAATTATGTCTAATTCTATTTACAATAACCCTACCAGAGTAAGTACTGTTCCCCCCAGAACTGTCAAATAACTGTTAAATAACTTTTCCAAAGCACATAACTAGTTAGTAGCCTTGCCAAGTTTCGGGTCCAAGTCTACCAGGCTCCAATGCATTTTACCTGCTACTGAAGAAAAGACTCCTCATGACCACTGAGCTCCTAAGGGACCAGTTGTGCTCTGTTACCTTTGATTTCATCACTTAGCCTTCCTGGGTCTCAATTTCTTCTCAATAATAGGATATTGTATTAAAAGTTCCCAAAGTCCCCTGCAGCATCGAAACTCAGATTCTGGTGTAGAGAATCTCACTCTTCCTTTCCATTTCATCTGCTGTGTTCCTTTAGAGGGGATAACCATTACTATCTAGCTGGAGCTTTAACTTCCTTTGACTTTCTAACTCATGTAACTTCTAACTCTTGTTTATTTTCTGAGAATCATTTAATTTATCTATCTAGAAAGTTCAAGAAGAGCTGATTCTTTATGTTTCAATTAATGCATCCTCCTGCTGCTTTTGTGAAAACAGTGATCTTGATAGGACTGTTTGCATTCTTTGCCTTTTTGCTACATTGGTTTCCTCACATGTAATGTCTTTAAACTGACTTCTGTCAGAGTGAATTAAGTACAGTGTGATGGGATTTCTAATGAAAAAGTGCAACAACAAACTCTCCCATTATATAAAGGACACAGGTTTTGCTTCATTTAATACTATATTCAAAACATTGCTCCTAAGATTAGATAAGATATTTTATGGATTCATACATAAATACTAGAGTGACATATTCCGAGTGAAGTGTTTGACTAGATGGGTTTGTACAGTACTTTTGAGTTTATCTAATGAGTTGAGCATTTTATAGTGTTTTGTTTTCTTACTAACTTTTTTTATAACCTTTAAAATCATTGATATGATAGGAATTTATTGACAGTGTTTTGCGATTTGATTTCTAGCTTTATATATTTGGAGGAGACAATATTGTGGATGAAAAGAACACAAGATAGAACCAGCTGACTTAGGTTTGAATTTCAGCTCACTTTTTGTTAGGTTTTTGAGCAAATTATACAACTTCTCTGGCCTTTAGTATCTCCCTCTGCAAAAATAAAAGCAAAAAATATTTACCTGTTTAATAGTATAACCCTTATAAAAATTCAAGGAATGGTAAAAGCTTAATACTTATTAGTTGAAATTATGGTTTTTTTGCCCCCACTGAGGACAATTACTTATTGTATAAACTAATTCTGTTTTTTAGCAAATAAAATTTAAGATAAATAGACTTTAATAACACAAGTGTCACTATCCATATGAGTCCCACAACAAGAGAAAATATGGAAATATTTGACTGTAAATTTCACAGAATTAAAAAATGATGAAAAATTTTAGAATGAATTAAGCACACATAAGGGAAACAAGAAGTTTCCTACAAAAGAAGAAAAATCAGATTGACATTAGATTCTCAAGAGTAACACTATAAGGAAAAAACAATGAGGTAATATTTTCAGAAGTAATCGAATATGTAGAACTTATATATTATATTTAATAACATGGTCAACTGAAGATATTCTCAGATATAAATGCCTCAGAAGTTTTATCACACAAAGACTCTTTAAAACACTCTGAGAAACAGAACTCCAACAGAAAAGTTAGAAGTTAGGGACAGCCTAAGTGGTTATTACAAGGGAATTGAATAAGTTAAATTTGGTAATACATATTTACATACCATATATATGTAATATGCAAGTGCCAGAGGCAAAAGCAGCAACATACGTAGATCTGACAAGTTGCATAAATGCAGAAATAGAGTAAAACCTATAGCCCAATAATATTTATGTAAATAAAAATCATCTGCATACACAAATATATATGGAACACTACATAATTTGACAGGGATATACTCATATTAAATGACATAGGTCAAACACATTAGAATGAGAATCTATAGAGGGAGGTAGCAATAGGGGTGGGGATCTAAAATAAACATGACAAGAGGAAGGTCCTAACAAACGCAATTCCTCAAAACATAAGGATTTGCTCTTTGTCCATTGGTTCAGTGGAATGTTTTCTCTCTCCCAATACACTGTGAAAGTTTCTGTCCATCAGGTTTACTTGGAAATCCCAGGAGCGGCTCTTCGGTGTGGAGTGCTTGTCCTCTATAACATGAGTGCTCTGTGTCAGCGTTGACTTTGTCATCCGTATTCTCTCCATTGCAGCTGCTTTCTCTGCAGGCTTAGGCAGGAAGAGTCACATTGGGCTTGTAACTGAAGCTAAACTGGACCCTAAGTGGCCTGTCCCCATTTTCTTGCACTGTGATAGCTAATCTCTACTAGTTTGGCTGAATCTTTCCACATAACTCAAGGTGTGTCATAATATCTGTATTAGTAGAGGCTCTCTAGAAAAATAGAACCAATAGGATATATATATATATATATCTCTCTCTCAAGAGATCTATTATAAGGAATTGGTTCACACAACTTGGAGGCTAAGAAGTTCCACAATCTGCCATCTGCAAGCTGGAGAACAAGGAAAGCTAGTGGTGTAATTTAGTACAAGTCTGAGGGCCTGAGAACTGCAGAAACCAGGTTCCAGTCCAGATCTGGAGGCCTGAGAACCAGTACCACTGAGGGCAAGAGAAGACTGATTTCCCAGCTCAAGCAATCAAGCAGGAAGGGTCAAATACTTCCTCCTTCTTCCTTTTTGTTCTATTCGGGCCCTCAAAGGATTGGATTGCCCACCCACATCAGGGAGGGCAAACTGCTTTACTGAGTCCACTGATTCAAATGCCAATTTCATCCAGACACACCCTCACAGACACACCCAGAAATAATCTTTAGCCAAATATCTGGGCACCCTATGATCCAGTCAAGTTGATACATAAAATTAACCATCACTATATTCTTTGATGAAATTTAATTGTAGTTCATTTAAACATTTCAGCACCATGTTAATTACATAGTAGGCATTCTGTCAAGGAGATTTATCTTTATCCAAGAGCAACAGAAAAGCCCTGGAAGGGTTTTAAGCACATCACAATCAACCTTAGTGAAGACTCTGGTGTGGATAGAGAGCAAAGAAAAGATGAATCTCGATGATCAAGATAAGAATATTTTATATGTAAAACTACAATAATAAGTAATTTGAAGACTCCACAGCAGAAAAGTCCATTGTTACATAAGCCTTCCAGATCCCGGCGCCATAGAGAGGGCAGCAAAGAATGAAACAGCGGACTGAGAATCTTGACTTTACCTAAAAGACATTAAGTTTTAAATCAAAAGTCACTGAGTTGCTTTGACCTGGTAAGATTAAGTTTTCCACTATGAAGCAGAAATGACAGTTTATATGCTAAACTGGGCCCAGATATGGAGTAATATAGAACATTATCAGTTCTGCACATGTGCAAAATTCATACAGGCCAAATACATAAATAGCCTAGTATCTTTATTCAAATTAGAATCATCTTTACAATGGACAGTTACTATAATGCAGAACAAACAGGAAACAGTTTTTAAGGGGAAGGGTGTGTAGCATTATTAGTACTCAATAAATGGAAACTGATGATAGCGATTATGAATCTCAACCAGATTCATCTAACATATTGTTACATGTCAAGAATATGATAGAACATTTTGTAAGATAACTGTATGTGTTTTAAAACTAAATGATTGAGTAGCTCCCTAATGACATGGAAAGGTAATGTACTTGCCTCAAATGCCTGAATTTTATTCAGTCATTTATTCAGTAAATATTTGTTGAGCACTAACTCTGTGCCGGATACCTAGGTTTCATTTTTACTATAACTTTGAAGAGTAGAAGGCAGAAGAATTTGAATTATAACTCATAATAACTGCGCATTGCTAGTAGAAGTATTTTAAGCATAGTTGACAAAAATTATAATCTGCCATTGAGTAAAACATTTGTTAGCTTATAATCTTGAAGCTTAATTTACTCATAAATACCTAAGTGCCCTCAGATTTTTGAAGGAGAGGTTTAAGAGCAAAGTATCATGGAGTTCAAAGTGTCTCCTTCATTCGAAACAAAATATCTATTTTCATAGAGGTGGGCACTATAAATGGCACTACATGCTCAAAGAGTACACACAGCTTGGGAGACTCTAGGTCATGCCTATTTGGGGGAAAAATGTCTCCACAAGCCAATTGAATATTACATCCTTAAATTATAGTGGTCATTTTAAAATGACACAGTTATCCTCAGTGTAATTCTCAGCAGAGTATAAGTTTTTAAAAACACATTTCATGTGGACTTTACACGGACTTTAGTTTTATTTTTAAAAAAAACAGTGGAATAGATTCTGTTGTAGGAAAAAATATAACTTCAGAATTTCACTTATTTTTTAAAGAAGAATAAGCAATAGCCTGGACCTAGCAAATTGATCCAGAGTAGTAGTTGTCAATGCTATAGGGGTTATTTGAGAAGTTATAACTAAAAAGGAATTTCTACCCAAAAAACGACACCACTTGCACACACATAATTTTGCATATAATTCAGGGGTAGAGAGATCTTTGGAATTCCAAAAGACTATCCATGGATCCAGCTTAAAAAGACCTGCCCAAGGGGGCAATGTACAGACTTGTTCATGTGCCTGATCATGGTAAGGGAACTGCATTTCTTTATCCCACCCAATAAAGAACTATAGCTCTACACAGGCTAAAGTAATTATAACAGAAGTGACATGGTTAATATAATATCAATATTCTATAGCATTTTTCACACAGAAGAAATAAATTTAGGCAAGAAAAAAATGACATATCAGTGTAGAATTTTCCACAAGAATACTAGTGAAAAACTTCTTTCAAAATTTACATTGTATTTTGAAGAATATAAAAAATAATGTTATCTAAAATGTAAAATGAGTAGAAAAGGAGTGAACCTTTAGGTCCTTATAAACAATTATTGGGAATTTTCAAAGTTGAAATTTCATAAACATAAGAGAAAAACAACATTCAAAAATAGTAATCTAGGAAATTGCAAGTCCATCATCTGAACATTTATATTTTACAATCTGATGGAATCCAGAAGAGCAGTTAGAATATTTGGGGAGCCATGAGAAAGCATTACAGAGGATTCCCATCCTCAGTTCAAGAGAATTATAGAGGTTTTGCCAAAAGTAGACAATCTTAGAAATTAAGATAGGTACAGTGAATGTGAATATTGTGTCAAATTAATAAACAGAAACCTCATTAAATTGGAGCTGCGAGGCCAACAGGGGGCGCTCTCACACCCTGTGTGGATACCAGCGCCCAACAGGAGGAAGGAAGACTTCCTCTTCTTCCTCTGAGCAAGAAGCTGAGCCAATGAGAGACTTGTCACAACTCAGCCAATGAAAAGCCACTACATCTCCAACTCTCAATTCCCAATGAACTCTTTGTTTACAGTAGCGCTCCCAACTTCCTCTTCTTCTCTCTAAAAGAGTTCTCCTTCCTTGCTGCTGGGCGATTTGGGCGTGGCTTACCGTGGTTGCAGACCCTCAGTTGAAATTCTTTGCTAATCCTGAATAAACCCATTTTTGCTGGAGAAATAACTGGCTGTCTATTTGTTGAAGGTCATCAGTTGCAAAACAAATTAAACCTGTTCATGAATCCTATCCTCAACATTAATAAGAATCAGTCATCCTACTTCCATTTGAACATTTCCCTGTGTTTGAAAACTCAACATGGCGGTACATTCTGTTTTCCAGGAAGTTCCTATATTTAAAAGATTACTCTTACGTTGAGTTAAAACACATTTTCATGTAACTTCTACCCTTTGGCCCTGATCCTTTCCTCTGAAGTCACAAATAAATCCATTTTATTTCCAGCCCATTTTAGAACTATTAACTTCTCCTAAGCCAGCCCTGGTGGCTCAGGGGTTAAGACTGGGCCCTCTCACTGCGCAGCTCAGGTTTGTGTCCCAGTCAGGGAACCGCATCACCCATATGAGGTGGTTGTGTGTTGCCTGATGCTGAAAGCTATGCCACCAGTATCTCAAATACCAGCAGGGTCACCCATGGTGGACAGGCATCAGTGGAGCTTCCAGAGTAAGACAGACTAGGAAGAAGGACCTGGCCACCCACTTCCAAAAAAATTGGCCGTGAATAGCAGTGGAGCATCATCTGATGCAGTACCAGAAGGTGAGAGGATGGCACAGCATCAATCAGGGCTCCTCTCTGCTATACATAGGGTCACCAGGAGTTGGAAATGATTCGATGGCACTAACAACAAAACTTCTCTTGAGTTATCTTCTTCCAGGCCAACCTCTCTCAGATCTTCCCGTCATTTTTCATAAATCAAAGTTGTTGGTATCTTCCCCATACTATGAACTCCAATTTGTGTATGCCCATTTTATAGTGAGTATATAGAACTGAATGCAATATATCAGGGATAGATGAGCCAGTAAAACAAACAAAAAAATTAACCTAAATATACATCCATAAAAGAAAAAAATGTAAGCACATAATAGATGCTTAATAAATAACTCAAACTGTTGATTCATATTTATTTTGTAGACAAGATTTTCCTATATGAAATGAAGTAAAATTATGTTTTTGCTGTCATAAATATTAGCAATGGCATTTTAAAAAGTTAAATGTAGTACTTCTGTTTATTCCAAATAAATTTCTTCTTGTTAGATACAGAACAGCTTTGCAGCACATAGAGATCATTTGGGATGCTGATTTCATCATTCAATGTATTTGTTATACTCCCAGCTTCATGCTGTCCGCAAATATAGCAAGAATTACTCCTATGTCAACATTCAAAGCGGTGATAAAAATATTAAACTCAACAGCATACTGAGTTGCCACCGGCGACCTATTTCCTGCAGGCTAACAATGATATAATCAGTAGGACTCTTCAGGTATAGCCGTTCCACTGATTAAGAATTCACTTAATTTATTATCAGCTGCCACACATGTCTTTCCACATGTGTGGAAATCCACATTCCAGGATATATCAAAAGATTATCCAATTGTTACTCACATCCAAATTTGCTATATTACTTTTTCTAACACTTTAGTAATTATATCACACACACAAAAAAATGTGCTCCACCAAAGTGTGCCTTGTTGGTAAACCCACTCAAACCCATAGGGAGTTATTTCCTCTCTAAATATTCACATTTATTTATTTTTAAAATTTATCTTCAATGGTGACATTCAAAACCTTTTGGACTAAATTTTCCACTCTTTTTTGATCTCCAGGTCTCCAGTATACTTGTTTTGACAATTCAAAGGCTTTTTTTTTACGCTGAAAAAAGTACCTTACTACTTTTGAGTAAGTAAATCAAAATATATATTTTTTTTATTTTATATTCTCCTCTCAAGAGTTGGCTGGGAGAGGGGTGCCTACTAAAATTGATATTATTAATGTTACAGTCTTATTCATTCTGTCAAATGTCTTTTTTTTTTTTTTTTTTTTTTTTTTTTAACTTTATTTTTTTTTTTCCCCCCAAAGCCCCAGTAGATAGTTGTATGTCATAGCTGCACATCCTTCTAGTTGCTGTATGTGGGACTCGGCCTCAGGATGGACGGAGAAGTGGTGCCTCGATGCGCACCCGGGATCCGAACCCGGGCCACCAGCATCGCAGCGCGCGCACTTAACCACCAAGCCACAGGGCCGGCCCTCAAATGTCTTTTAATACTCATGTATACCATAGCAGACTCTGATGGAAATAAAACTTAGGAATATAGAATTCTGTAAATGACATTGCTTACCTGGTTTTGTACATATAGATAGGATTCACCAAGTACAGTATCCATATTAAATAATCCTTGAAAAGATTCTCTAACTGTGGATTCCTTAAAGATGAGAAAATGAATTGTTAGGAATGATTTATTCTGCCATCTATAGTAAGAATTACATATCATTTATAAAGTTTATATACAACAAATAATACAGGGATTCTAATAACAAGCTTCAGCAACTCTTCATGATGCTACTACTGATAGCCTTTAACAATTCAGAGTGAAAGAATAGCCTGTTCCACTCTAAATTTTCTAAATTTTTTAATCCCCAAGACTTCTTTCCCAGTGCAGTCTGGGCACTGATATCTTACTTTTTGACTCAGATCCTTTATGATTAATTTATATTTGTAATTTATCAAAGTGCATTCTTCAAAAACTGACTTTTCATCAGTTGTTCAAGTCATTCATTCATTCATTTGATATTTATCAAACATTTACTCCTGCTGGACACTGTTTTAGGCTCTAACTGCAGTGGTAAAAAGAAAAGTCAAATTCCCCTCTTCACCAAGCTTATATCTTAGTGGAGACTTTGCCTTTGGTGTCTACCAGAGATAATGATAAGTGCCATGAAGAAATAAAAGTGTAAAGGATTAGATGATAGGGGTGAGAGTGGGCTTCTTTATCTAGACTGGCAGCCCACTGTGCAGAGATGGCATTTGAGCTGAGACTTGAAGAAGAGACAGAGTCAATGATGAAAAGATTTGGGGGAAGAAGTTTCCAGGCAAAGGGAAGTGCAAATAAAAAGGCTTGGAAATATGGTATATCTGAAAGGAGGAAAGAAAGATGATTCATCTGCAGCATACTGGAGATGAAGATGAGTGATAGGCAGTGTCCAGATCAGGCAGAGCTCTGTAGACTACACTAAGCATATGTTACTTTATTCTAATATGTGATATGGCCAGGTGTGCCATATCACATATTAGATGTGCCATGATTTAATTATTACAGGACCATTATGAAGGTTGGATGGAGAATTCCCAACAGAAAAATGCAAGAAAGCTTGAAGGCTTGATGTGTGTAGAACAGTAGAGAGAAGACGTAGTGCTGGCTTGATGACAAATGAGATACGGGGTATAAGGAGAATAAAGGATTCATTAATGCCTCCTAGGTGTCTGACCTAAATAGCTTTGTGATAGAGGTTGCCAGTATTGAGATGGTGGAGACTTGAGGGTTGGAGGGTTAGGTAGAAATCAGAAGTCCATATATTTAAGATTGATATCTTTACTATATATCTAGTAAATATTTCAAATAGAATTTGAGTTCAAGAGAAGATATTAAGCCTGAACATATACATTTGAGAAACAGCAACACATAAATGATACTGTAAGCCACAGGATTACGTGAGATCAGATAGGAAGAGCATTTAGATAGAGAAAAGGAATTAGGAAACTCAAAATTTACAGGACAAGGAGGAGGAACCAGCAAAGGAGATCAAGAAGATGATTGGTAGTGGGATAGGAAGAAACTCACAGAGTGTGGTATCCCTGAGGCCTGGAGATGACAGTGTTTCCAGAAGGGCAAGGTCAAGTGATAAGCTGCTAAGGGGCCAAGTAAGATGAGGATTGATAATTGAGTAGTGGGTAAAATGGATGTCAGAGGGGGTCTTGATGGGATTGTTTCAGTGAAATGAGAGAACGAGGATCAGAAAGGGTTGGGTTAGGAAGAGAATAGTGGATGAGGAGTGGAGGCAGTGAGTGCTACTTCATCTCTGCACAATATTCTGGCTGTGACTATGGGATCCTCTGGGTCTCTGCTTGCTAGTGCAGTGCTCTCTGTGTATTATTCACAACTCAGTGGTGAATATTATTCACCGGGTGGATTAAAGAAGAGGAATTTTAAGACATGATTATATTAGTAAGAGTTACTTCCTAATTAGACTCTGAAATGAAAATTAATGTAGATTGCCCAGAAATTTTGTTTATATATATACATATATACATATGTATATATGTATATATATATATATATGGTTTTTGTTTTACTCGAAATAAAAATAAATATTCTCTAGATTATATATTTCAATGGAGGTAGGCACTGCACAAACCAAGATTTTTAGCACCAAGTCAATATAACTTATATCATAAGCCATAAGATATTTAATTTTATTAAGAAGAACATCTGAGATCCTGTTGTCATGTTACCACCACTTATCAAATTTACTCACATTACTTTTATACAAAATATTTTTTGCCTAAAAGAAGATTATGAAGTAATTCCCAGACTGTCAGTCTGCCACAATCAACTTTATTAATCGTGAAATCCGTATGTGAAAGTGCATAGCATAGTTCATTAACTACTGAGGAAGTCATTTGGAATCTAAGTCTATCAGAATGTCTTCTCTCATTAAGCAACTCTTAGTAATTACTAGAAAATACCATTAAAGAACAAAGTACTGCAAAAACGTGATGGATATTAGCTAATAATGGCTAACGCTAGCACTTATTATATAACAGTCACTCTTCTTAAATATATTATTGTGTTTAATCCTCACAACGACCATCTAACCGTACTACTATTATCTCCATTTTAAGGCACACACAGAGTTTAAATAAGTTGCCCAAAGTCACCAATACAGTCATTGTGACTACAGAGCCAGTGGTCATAATTACCTTGCTATATTGTTTAAGAGTATTTCCTTAAGAGGAAACACAGGAGAGTGACGTCAGCAAGATAACATAGTAGGAAGCCCTAGACCCACTTTCCCCACATAAACACACTAATTGGGCAAGGTCCATATTAGACTGAGATGTAGTCTCTGGATCTGAACTAGAAAACAGAAAGGAGAGCTAGTTAGGTAGCATACTGAAAAGATAGGGATTAGTTGAAAGCTCTTGTTGTGAAAAATGAAATGTCTGACCTTTCCCCTCCCAGTTCCAGAATGCCAACACCCATGTTTATACTACGTTCACTTCCCATCCACACTCTAACTCCACCTCAGGTTGGGGATTAGAACATTCTTGTCTCAATAAATTAAACTGTCCAGAGTAACACCAGAGATACTGACACCCAGGGCTTCCCAACAGAAAACTGGGAATCCTTCACTAAAACCAAGTTCTGCCCCGCCCCACTGGTATACACAGATTACCGGTCGGCTTGTTAGTGTCTCGGTCCTAAAGTACCATGAATGGCCAAGACTCACCAGACATTTGAGAAAGGCTATAAAAAGAAAAGCAGAGAAGTAGGGGGAGGCAGGGAGGAAGAGAGACAGAGAGAGAAGAAATTCGCAAGAAAAAGAAACAATAGAGAGAGTGAAAGAAAAGACGTTGTGACTCAAAAGAGGTATAGATTGCTATTAAAAAGAAACTGAGAAAATAAACTATCAAAAACTATGATAACTAAAAATTATGATAAAAATTCAATAGAGGATTTGGAATATATAATAGAGGAAATCCTCTAAAAGGCAGGGGGAGATAAGATAAAAAAATAGGAAAGAAAGACAACACTAACCTAGAATGTAAAGCATTAAACCAATAGGAATTTCAGAAACAAAAATAGAAAGAAAGGGAACCCTTGAAAGAATAAGAAAATAATAGTTTCCCAAACTGAAGAACCTCTAAGCTCTAAGGAAAGGCTTACTCAAATGCCCAAACAGTTGAAAAAATTAAACTAAAAAAAGAAAAGAAAAAGAAAAAAAACCCTATTGAGACACATAATTATAAAATTTCAAAATAAAAAAATAAGAAGAAAGCCCTAAAACTTTCCCAAGACAGAAGCAAGGTCTCACAGAAAAGACAAAAGATGTCAATCTCTTCAGACTTTTCAAAAGCAAAAAGATAATGCTAGAAAACAGTGACGCCAATCTTTCAAACTTCTGGGTGAAAGTGAGATTCAATGTAGATCTCTTCTCCTATTTAAACTATCGTTAAAGTGAGTAGATAAAAATAAGACATTTTTCTATGTGAAAATCCTTATATATTTACCTCCCATGGGCCTATTCTCAAGAAACTACTAGAAAAACATGTGCCACCAAAATTGAGAAAAACTAACACAGGAGCAAAATGGCAAGAATTCCCAAGACAAATGCCAAAGAAGGAACCCCTTTAGGCTAGAAGAGGAGGTCAGAGTTCCAGGAAGGTGTCTCTAGAAAAAAAGTAATTAAATCCATAAATTATTTGTCCCGATGGAAAATTGTAGTGGGAAATATTTTACAGAGAAGATGCGCAAATAGTTATTCTAGTAAAATAAATAATGAGGCAATTATTAATAAAATCATAAAGAGAGAAAATGAAATCATAGACACTATTTGGAACAGAAATAAACTATATTTAAATTGTCATAATAGTGAAGACACTAAATATGGTTTTATCCAAAAATTTATGTGCAATTATATTGGAGTGATATGGCTAGATGAAGAGAAGATATGAGCTAAAATACTCATGGAACATAAAATTTAAAAAGTAGATACTAAAATTGATAAATCTGTTGAGAAAACTGAAAATAAGACAGTAGTGTGGGAACATCACTTACAACTATAATGGTAAATACCAAGAAAACATCTAACAAGATAGAAGATGTTTGCATTTGGAGAATGGGGGGAGGGATAGTACTAGGTAGTGACCAGGACTATTGTTTTTATTATAAAGTCTTTAGTAAAAAATGATTTATTTTATTTTTTTAATGCAATATTTTGAGTAAAATTAATTTTTATCTTTTAAGAGAGGAAGGATTTAGGGAAAAAAAAAAGACACAGAATCCAGTGGAATCAAATATTATAGGGAAGATATTATGCCGAAGACTAAAAATGCCCATATGGATTTGTTAACATGAAAGAAGCTCATTGTTGACCTTGACAGGAGCAATTTCAGTGGAGACAAAAAGCCAAATTATAGTAAATGTAGATAGCAACTGTAAGTTCTCTTCAAGAAGCTTGACTGAGAAGGGCAAAATATAGTAGCAGCTCATTTATTCACTCATTGCTGGATGAGAAAGAGAACTTTCCTGCTGTTCTAAGATTTCTATATATGATTATCATTTCCCGCATATTATCCTCAAAAATCATTCTGATAGGACATTCAGAGTAAATTCCACATCTTCTCAATATCAGCCCACAGCCTTTCTTTCCCTTCTTGTTTCCCCCCCACACACATGTAATCCCAGCTCTGTTGCCCATCTTCATCACTGTTTTTGTGGTTTGTGTTTTTAATTGATTGTGTTTTCAACTAGGTGAAAGAGTTAATACTACTTACTATAAATATTGAAATGTTATACTAACTTTTGCCAAGTTTTATTTTCTAAGTCCAAACACAAAACTAGAGTCTCCACAAATTCATTAAGAAAAAACTGAAAATAATGGAATAGACTGGATCAAATTTTTTTTTTTGTAATTTAATTTTTTGAAATTTTTTGTTTATTGCCGTAACATTGGTTTATAACATTGTATAAATTTCAGGTGTACATCATTACACTTCTATTTCTGCATAGATTACATCATATTCACCACCCAAATACTAATCACAACCCATCACCACACACATGTGCCGAATTATCCCTTTCACCCTCCTCCCTCCCCCGTTCCCCTCTGGTAACCACCAATCCAATCTCTGTCCCTATGTGTTTGTTTATTGTTGTTATTATCTACTACTTAATGAAGGAAATCATACGGTATTTGACCTTCTCCCTCTGACTTATTTCACTTTGCATAATACCCTCAATGTCCATCCATGTTGTCACAAATGCATGGATTTCATCGTTACTTATGGTTGAGTAGTATTCCATTGTGTATAAATACCACAGCTTCTTTATCCATTCGTCCCTTGATGGGCACTTAGGTTGCTTCCAAGTCTTAGCTATTGTGAATAACGCTGCAGTGAACACAGGGGTGCATGTGTCTTTACACATTGGTGTTTTGAAGTTCTTTGGATAAATACCCAGCAGTGGAATAGCTGGATCATATGGCAGTTCTATCCTTGATTTTTTGAGGAATCTCCATACTGTCCTCCATAGTGGCTGCACCAGTTTGTACTCCCACCAGCAGTGTATGAGAGTTCCCTTCTCTCCACATCATCTCCAACACTTGTTGTTTCCTGTCTTGTTAATTATAGCCATTCTGATGGGCGTGAGGTGACTTCTCATTGTAGTTTTGATTTGCATTTCCCTGGTAGTTAGTGATTTTGAACATCTTTTCATGTGTCTGTTGGCCATCTGTATATCTTCTTTGGAGAAATGTCTGTTCAGGTCATTTGCCCATTTTTTTATTGGGTTGTTAGTTTTTTTGTTGTTGAGATGCATGAGTTCTCTGTATATTTTGGAGATTAAGCCCTTATCAGATGTATGGTTCGCAAATATCTTCTCCCAATTGCTAGGTTGTCTTTTCGTTTTGTTGATGGTTTCCTTTGCTGTGCAGAAGCTTTTTAGTTTGATGTAGTCACATTTGTTTATTTTTTCTATTGTATCTCTTGACAGGTCAGACATGGCACTTGAAAATATGTTGCTAAGACTGATGTCGAAGAGCGTACAGTCTATGTTTTCTTCTAGAAGTTTCATAGTTTCAGGTCTTACATTCAAGTCTTTAATCCATTTGGAGTTAATTTTTGTGTATGGTGTAAGGTAAGGGTCTACTTTCATTTTTTTTGCATGTGGCTATCCAGTTTTCCCAACACCATTTGTTGAAGAGACTTTCTTTTCCCCATTGTATGTTCTTGGCTGCTTTGTCAAAGATTAGCTGTCCATAGATGTGTGGGTTTATTTCTGGGCTTTCGATTCTATTCCATTGATCTGTGTGTCTGTTTTTGTGCCAGTACCATGCTGTTTTGGTTACTATAGCTTTGTAGTATATTTTGAAATCAGGGAGTGTGATACCTCCAGCTTTGTTCTTTTTTCTCAGGATTCCTTTAGCTATTCGGGGTCTTTTGTTGTTCCATATCAATTTTAGGATTCTTTGTTCTATTTCTGTGAAAAATGTTGTTGGAACTTTGATAGGGATTGCGTTGAATCTATAGATTGCTTTAGGAAGTATGGACATCTTAACTATGTTAATTCTTCCAATCCAAGAGCATGGAATATCTTTCCATTTCTTTGTGTCTTCTTCAATTTCTTTCAGCAATGTTTTATAGTTTTTGGTGTATAGATCTTTCACCTCTTTGGTTAAGTTTATTCCTAGATATTTTATTCTTTTTGTTGCAATTTTAAATGGGATTGTATTCTTAATTTCTCTTTCTACTACTTCGTTGTTAGTGTATAGAAATCCAACTGATTTTTGTACGCTGATTTTGTATCCTGCAACTTTACCATATTCGTTTATTACTTCTAAGAGTTTTCTGGTGGATTCTTTAGGGTTTTCTATATATAAAATCATGTTATCTGCAAATAGTGACAGTTTCACTTCTTCCTTTCCAATTTGGATCCCTTTTATTTCTTTCTCTTGCCTGATTGCTCTGGCTAGGACTTCCAGTACTATGTTAAATAGGAGTGGTGACAGTGGGCATCCTTGTCTGGTTCCTGTTCTTAGAGGGATAGCTTTCAGTTTTTCACCATTGAGGATGATATTAGCTGTGGGTTTGTCATATATGGTCTTTATTATGTTGAGGTACTTTCCTTCTATACCCATTTTATTCAGAGTTTTTATCATAAATGGATTCTGTATCTTGTCAAATGCTTTCTCTGCATCTATTGAGATGATCATGTGATTTTTATTCTTCATTTTATTAATGTGGTGTATTACGTTGATTGATTTGCAAACGTTAAACCATCCCTGCATACCTGGAATAAATCCCACTTGATCATGGTAGATAATCTTTTTAACGTATTGTTGTATGCGATTTGCTAGTATTTTGTTGAGGATTTTTGCATCGATGTTCATCAGTGATATTGGCCTATAATTTTCTTTTTTTGTGTTGTCCTTGTCTGGTTTTGGTATCAGGGTAATGTCGGCTTCATAGAATGAATTAGGGAGCTTCCCCCCTCCTCAATTTTTGGAAGAGTTTGAGAAGAATGGGTATTAAGTCTTCTTTGAACGTTTGGTAGAATTCACCAGGGAAGCCGTCTGGTCCTGGACTTTTATTTTTGGGGAGGTTTGTGATTACTGTTTCGATCTCCTTACTGGTGATTTGTCTATTCAAATTCTCTACTTCTTCTTGATCCAATTTTGGAAGGTTGTATGATTCTAAGAATTTATCCATTTCTTCCAGATTGTCGAATTGGTTGGCATATAGCTTTTCATAGTATTCTCTTATAATCTTTTGTATTTCTGAGGTGTCTGTTGTAATTTTTCTTCTTTCATTTCTGATTTTACTTATTTGTGCCTTCTCTCTTTTTTTCTTGGTGAGTCTAGCTAAAGATTTGTCAATTTTGTTTATCTTTTCAAAGAACCAGCTCTTGGTTATATTAATTTTTTCTATCATTTTTCTGGTCTGTATTTCATTTATTTCTGCTCTGATTTTTATTATTTCCCTTCTTCTACTGATTTTGGGCCTTGTTTGTTCTTCTTTTTCCAGTTCCTTTAGGTGCATTGTTAGATTGTTTATTTGGGATTTTTCTTGTTTGTTGAGATAGGCCTGTATTGCTTTATAAACTTCCCTCTTAGAACCACTTTTGCTGTATCCCATAAATTCTGGCATGTCGTATTTTCATTTTCATTTGTCTCCAGGTATTTTTTGATTTCTTCTTTGATTTCTTCATTGACCCAGTCATTGTTCAGTAGCATTTTGTTTAATCTCCACGTATTTGTGGCTTTTCTGTTTTTCTTCCTATAGTTTCTTTCTAGTTTGATACCGTTGTGGTCAGAAAAGATGCTTGGTATTATTTCAATCTTCTTAAATTTATGGAGACTTGTTTTGTGGCCTAATATGTGATCAATCCTGGAGAATGTTCCGTGTGCATTTGAAAAGAAAGTGTATTCTTCGGTTTTTGGATGGAATGCTCTGTATATATCTACTAGGTCCATCTGTTATAGTGTGTTGTTTAAGGCCAATGTTTCCTTATGGATCTTCTGTTTGGATGATCTGTCCGTTGGTGTAAGTGGAGTGTTAAAGTCCCCTACTATTATTGTGTTACTGTCTATTTCTGTTTTTATGTCTGTCAATAATTGCTTTATATATATTAAGTGCACCTACATTGGGTGGGTAGATATTTACAAGTGTTATATCCTCTTGTCGGATTGTTCCCTTGATCATTACGTAAAGCCCTTCTTTGTCTCTTTTTACAGTTTTTGTTTTAAAGTCGATTTTGTCTGATATGAGTATTACTACCCCAGCTTTCTTTTCATTGCCATTTGCATGGAGTATCTTTTTCCATCCCTTCACTTTCAGTTTGTGAGTGTCTTTAGGTCTGAAGTGTGTCTCTTGTACGCAGCATATATATGGGTCTTGTTTTCTTATCCAATCAGCCACCCTATGCCTTTTAATTGGAGCATTCAGTCCATTGACGTTTAAAGTAGCTATTGATAAGTATGTACTTACCGCCATTTTTTAACTTTTTTTTCTCAGTGTTTTAGTAGTCCTTCTCTGTTCCTTTCTTCTTCTATACAGAATTGATGGTCTCTTTAGTTTGACCTCTGTCTGAAAGCTGTACTCTTTAATTCCCCTCTTCCCTCCTTTTATGTTTTTGATATCATACCTAACCTCTTTTTTGTGCATTTGTATCCATTACGTTCTTATCATGGAAATAGATAATTTTTCCTATTTGTGGTCTTCTCTTTTCCCCTTAAATCAGTCCCTTTAACATTTCTTGTAGCACTGGTTTCTTGTTAACAAACTCCTTTCATTTTTGCTTATCTGGGAAATTTTTGATCTCTCCTTCCATTTTGAATGATAACCTTGCTGGGTAGAGTATTCGTGGCTGTAAGTTTGTTCCTTTTAGCACTTTAAATATACCGTGCCACTCTCTTCTAGCCTGTAAGGTTTCTGCTAGAAGTCAGCTGATAGCCTTATGGGGTTTCCTTTGTATGTAACTTGACTTTCTCTTGCGGCTTTTAGGATTCTCTCTTTATCTTTAATTCTGGACATTTTGATTATGATGTGTCTTGGTGTGGGCCTCTTTGGGTTTATCTTGTTTGGGGCTCTCTGTGCTTCCTGTACCTGGATGTCTGTTTCCTTCCTTAGGTTAGGGAAGTTTTCATCTATTATTTCTTGAAATAGATTCTCTGCCCCTTTGTCTTGCTCTTCTCCTTCCGGGACACCTATAACACGGATGTTAGCGCGCTTGATGTTGTCTCAGAGGTCCCTTAGACTGTCCTCACTCTTTTTAATTCTTTTCTCTTTTACTTGTTCAGCTTGGGTAATTTCTTCTAGTCTTTCATGCAGCTCGCAGATCCGTTCTTCTGTATCCTCTACTCTGCTTCTGAGTCCCTCTACTGAATTTTTCATTTCCAGTATCGTATTCTTCATTTCTGATTGGTTCTTTTTTATATCTTCCATTTCTTTGTTGACATTCTCACTGAGTTCATCTATTCTCCCCAGATCAGTGAGCATCCTTAACACTCTTTGTTTGAACTCTCTGTCGGGTAGGTTGCTCATTTCTCTTTCACTTAGTTCCTTTTCTGGCGTTTTGTCCTGTTCCCTTACTTGGAATGTATTCTTTTGCCTCCTCATTTTGCCTCTTTCCCTGTGCTTGTGTCTATGTATTAGGTAGGTCAGCTACGTCTCCTGCTCTTGGATAGGTGACCTTATGTAAGTGATGGCTTAGGAGGCCTGCAGTGTGCTTCCCTCAGTTCTCAATGTTCCAGGGGTGACCCCTATGTGGGCTACGTGTGTCCTTCTGTTGTGGCCTGTTTGCTCTCCCTGTAGGCGCCCAGGGAGGCCGAGTTATGCTCCTGGCCTGGTGTTGTAATGCTCAGCTGCTTGTAGTTGTTGTGGGCCCTTCAGTCTCTTTATCAGGTGTGGGGAGCCCCAGCAGAGTTGGCTGCAAGTTCTAATACCACATTTGTGTTGCAGTATTTCTTTTAAGTGAGTAGGCCCCCAGTGTGGCAGGTTGTTAGGCTCAGGGCCTTACAATTGCTATAAGCCTCCAGCCTATTAGGTCTCTTGTCAGCTCTCTGAGGATTGCAGCTCGGCGGGGCTGGCCTCAGGCACAGGTGCACCCAATTGTTTCAGGCTTTGGAA